>NC_134877.1:11220998-11240998 GCF_041734735.1 Babylonia areolata
AAAAAAAAAATCTAAATACAATTACAGGAAATTACTTAAAGGACTTCGTAAAAGAGAAGTCATTAAACTGACAAGCGAAACAACTGATAATGAATGCAAATAGTCAAAAACATCAACGTTTTCAGTCACTTGTGAAGACACACTTTCGTGTACATAAGGCTTCATCAAGCTACAGTAAAAAATTATCTGCTTAATTGTCAGGTTACTAAAGCATATGCACTTGACATTAGAACAGTACTTGGTCCGTAATGAATTGGATACTAGTCTGAGAGCTAAACTCAGAATTGGTCTGCGAATCGGACCAAAGTCTGAGCGAGTCAACTGACGAGGTTTTAGACTTGAATTCAAGCACCTATAAAAGTATATTTCTAGTATATTGCTTATTTCCTTGTATGATAATGGGCAATATACTTTTATACTATCTGTATGATTCTTTGCTCCCCTTTTTGCTGCCCTGTCTGCTTGGTCGTTATAAAGGAATCCAGTATGGGATCGTATCCAACAAAAATCAACATTTGTACCCTTCACAAATAGGAAGTGCAATAAGTAACTAATTTCAAACAATAAATCTTCTCTTTGATTATTCTCAGAAAGGAGCAAACTTTTTTTTAAACAGATTGAGAATCAACACAAAATAGGATATTACTTACTATGATTGTATCAACAAGATGATTTAAAGCCATAAGGATGGCCAACAATTCAGCTGTAAAAATTGAATGTCCCTTACCTAAGTAATATGATTTTTCTGTTTTTAGGCCAGGAATAACAAAAGCAGATCCTGCACTACTATCATCCAGGACCAAGCCATCAGTGGAAACTTTTAAATGATGATCAAAATTTTCTTCTACTTCAATTCTGACAGATGCTGCTTTTATATGTGGAGATTCTCCTTTTCTTGTGTCAGAAGCACATATGTTGACGTTTGCTTTTTTAACTCCCAGGGAGGGACAGGTGGCACCAGAACACGAGGTGCCATATCATATAAATCAATGTCTGAAGAATTTAAAATATCGGACACATACGTGCGAATGGTTTGATTTCATCTAGTGGTAGAATACCCGCAAGTTTATAGGCTTCGGAGGTCTTTGTGTGCACAGGTACCCCTAAAGCCAGTTTCACAACTTTACTGTCAATTATTCGCAGTTTCTTTAGAAACGTCGGCGGAGCAGAAAAGAAGATTTCTTGACCGTAGGTCAATCTTGATCTTACGAGAGATGTCGCTAAATGTAAAAGAATTTTGGAGACTTGTCCCCAAGGAGAATGACTTACAATTTTTAAGAAATTTAAACTTTTAACTGCTTTAGTCACTATTGAATCAATGTGTTTCTTCCAGTTTAGTTTTGAACTAAACAGGATCCCAAGAAATTTTAGTTCCGACTTGAAAAATATTTCACGTCCTCCACCCCAAAAAATCGTGGTAGTTTGCTGGGATTATAGCCGTTATTAAGGAGGATCAAATGTGTGTTTTCCACATAAAACTCAAAACCATTAGAGTGCATGTCGCTACTCAGTCTATCAAGTTCACCCTGAAAATGTTTCTGTACATAATTGATGTAATGTAGGCTTGTCCTTTTCCTCAAGGATATCTGAATCCATATAGCAATATCAACAGCATATTGAGCCAGCTTGGTAGATGATGAAAAACATGTGTGTAAATCATAAAGCATAATGTTGAATAACAATGGAGAAATAATGTAACCCTGCGGGATTCCTATATTTATAGGCCTAGAGGTTGATAAAGTTACTCCCACTTTTGCCACTATATATCTCCCACTTAAAAAGGATTTAACATAGTCATAAACATGACCCGACAGACCAATTTGTTTCAGCTTAAATAACAGTCTGCTATGCCAAACACGGTCATAAGCTTTAGTAAGATCGAAGAAGGACGCAAGGATACTTCTTCGCTTAGAAAACTGTTTTTTAATTTGGGTAGTGAGACGGGACAGATGATCAGTTGCAGATCTTCCTTTCCGGAATCCAGTTTGAGCTGACAGAATTATGTTATTTTTGTCACAGTAATGTACCATTCTAATATTTACAATTTTCTCCATGACTTTCCCAACGTGGGAGGTAACTGAAATAGGTCTATAACTCGAAGCTTCTGTTCGAGGTTTACTCTGTTTTAATACAGGAGTCACAATGGAAGTTTTCCATACCTCAGGGATTTGTCCACATTCCCAGCATTTTTGAAATAATGTATGTACTATAATTATCCAGTTTTCTGGCAAATGGTTTAACATGGTGTAAGATACTACATCCTTACCAACTGACACATTTTTGTTACTCAACAAATGAATAGCGTTCTTTACCTCATGTAAAGTTATTGCCGAATTGATTGTATTATCATTTTGTGGGGTAGGATCTCTATATTTGTCACTGATTTCTTCTTCCTCTCTTAATGTCTTTTGTTTAGTTGACAAACTATCCATACTACCTGTTTTAGAATACATACAAACAAATTCTTTAGCCTTTTCTTGAGGGGACAGAAACTCTTTATCTTTCGTTTTAATAGGATAGTATTGCAGTACAATGCATGATTTAATTTCTTTCATTTTGGCCCACACTTTTTTCATATCCTTATGGTCAGATTCCTCATTCAAACAGAACTGTGACCAGTATTGTCCTTTTTCTTGGGCTATGACCCTATTCCCCTTGATTTTTGTGAAACACATTTCTTTGTGAGCGGCTTCTTTTACATCTTTGTCAGGTACTTTTCTGAATCTTAACCATGTTAGGTATGCTAGTTTCTTTGTATTTACGGCCTCCGCACATGTATGATTCCACCAAACATTTCCAGAAAAAGTGTCACTCCTGTTTGAACCTTTTTTGGGAAATGCTATTTCAGCAGCTCCAATAATTGATTTTTGAAAGTTGTTATAAAAAAAAACCCATTTAAATCTTCACAAAAAATTCACTTTCAGAAATGTTCGTAAGATAGTTTTGAAATGTTTCCCAGTTAGCGTATTTGTAATTGAATTTTGGGATTTCATCTTCTCCGCTGTATTTAGATATGGTACAATCCTTAAAAGACAGTGTGATTGGCACGTGAGCACTGCCTAGTGGATCATCCCCAGTATTCCACTGTACTGTTAAAGCTAGAGATGGTGATATGAAGGTTAGGTCAAGTGCCGATGCTCTATGATGAGCCTCATCTGGGATACGCGTAATCCTCCCATCGTTAAGTAAATGCAACGATGAATCAACAATATTTTCAACAAAGTTAGGATGAGATACTATTTGACAATCACTATCCCAGAAGGGCGCATGGGAATTAAAATCTCCTACGACGATCCATCTTTCTTTTGAGCAATTTAATGTTCGCAATCAATTTGTATTTTGCTTACTTGGACCTTTGGGATAGTAGACTGACGCAAAATGTATGATTTGATTATTAAAGACATGCAATCTTACAAACGTAGCTGACATCTTTTCAGCGCGTCTGTGTGTGTGTGTGTGTGTGTGTGTGTGTGTGTGTGTGTGTGTGTGTGTGTGTGTGTGTGTGTGTGTGTGTGTGTGTGTGTGTGTGTGTGTGTGTGTGTGTGTGTGTGTGTGTGTGTGTGTGTGCTCTTTTGAAAATATGACAAATATCTTAAATCAATGTGTGTGTGGGTGTGGGTGTGGGTGTGGGTGTGGATGTGTGTGTTTCCAGGTGTGAGGCTGAACTTCTCCTCCGCCGTCTCTCTCAGTGACTACATCGATCTGTTTGACAACGCAGCGATTCAGATCGAAAATCGACAGCAGTCACATGGAAAAGATAAAGGCAAAGCTGGGATATACCACCCAGTCATCACAGGTAGACAGACAGACAGACAGACAGACACACACACACACACACACACACACACACACACACACACACATCTATGATTGTCTCTCAGTAACTCTACCCCCCCCCCCCCCAACCCATCAGTACCCTATTCCACTTTAGGTCAGTGGCAGACAACGGAAGGCAGTTTTTTCGGTTTTGAAAGATGGTTTACGGGCCACCTCGCCACACGTAAAAAAATAGTAAAAAAAAAAAAAAAGAAAAAGAAAGAAAGAAGAAAAGGACATAAACAACAACAACAACAGAAATAACAGCAATACCACCACCATCATCAACAACAACAGCAGCACCAACAACAACACCATCGCGAACAGACAATAACATTAACAACACCACACCGCCATCAAAAACAATAACGCCAACAACAGCACCACAACCACTACCACCATCAACAAGAACAACGCTAACAGCAACACTACCACCACCACCACCACAGCAACAACATTTAAACCACCAAAAACAACACAAACAGTAAGAACAGCAACGAAAACAGCAGCACCACCACCACCGCTAACAACGCCAACCACAACAACAACAATGATACCACCACCATGGCAACAACGACGACAACACCATACCACCACTACCACCAACATGAACAACAACAACACAGCCACCACCACCACCACCACAACAACAACAACAACAACACAGCCACCACCACCACCACCACCACAACAACAACAACAACACAGCCACCACCACCACCACAACAACAACAACAACAACAACAACAACACAGCCACCACCACCACCACAACAACAACAACAACACAGCCACCACCACCACCACAACAACAACAACAACAACAACAACAACAACACAGCCACCACCACCACCACAACAACAACAACAACAACAACAACAACACAGCCACCACCACCACCACAACAACAACAACAACAACAACACAGCCACCACCACCACCACAACAACAACAACAACAACAACAACAACACAGCCACCACCACCACCACAACAACAACAACAACAACAACACAGCCACCACCACCACCACAACAACAACAACAACAACAACAACAACAACACAGCCACCACCACCACCACAACAACAACAACAACAACAACAACAACACAGCCACCACCACCACCACCACAACAACAACAACAACAACAACAACACAGCCACCACCATCACCACCACCACCACCACAACAACAACAACACAGCCGCCACCATCACCACCACAACAACAACAACAACAACAACAACACAGCCACCATCACCACCACCACAACAACAACAACAACAACACAGCCACCACCATCACCACCACAACAACAACAACAACAACACAGCCACCACCACCATCACCACCACCACCACCACAACAACAACAACACAGCCACCACCATCACCACCACCACCACCACAACAACAACAACAACAACACAGCCACCACCATCACCACCACCACCACCACCACAACAACAACAACACAGCCACCACCATCACCACCACCACCACCACAACAACAACAACACAGCCATCACCACCACCACCACCACAACAACAACAACAACACAGCCACCATCACCACCACAACAACAACAACAACAACAACACAGCCACCACCATCACCACAACAACAACAACAACAACACAGCCACCATCACCACCACAACAACAACAACAACAACAACACAGCCACCACCATCACCACCACAACAACAACAACAACAACAACACAGCCACCACCATCACCACAACAACAACAACAACAACACAGCCACCACCATCACCACCACCACCACAACAACAACAACAACACAGCCACCACCATCACCACAACAATAACAACAGCAACACAGCCACCACCACTACCTTGACCACCACCACCACAAGAACAACAACATTAACAATACAGCCACCACCACAAGAACAACAACATTAACAACGACAACATAGCCACCACCACCACCACCATCAACAACAGCAACACAGCCACCACCACCACCAACACCAACACCACCAACACCAACGCCACCAACACCAACACCGACGCCACCACCACCACCACCAACACCAACACCAACAACACCACCAACAACACCACCATCACCACCAACAACAACACCACCATCACCACCAACAACAATAATTACAACAAAACTGCCACCACCACCACATGAACACCACCACCACTAACAACAGCAAAAACAACAACAACACAGCCTCCACCACAACACCACCACCACCACCAACAACATCACCACCACCACCGACAACACCCAACAACAACACCAAACCGTGTGACGGCCTGTGACAGGGGACGCCAGTGCCTCCACGTTCTGGAGCAACGACGAGTGGTGGCGCCTGCCGGAGAACTGCGGGCTGACGGAGCCCCGCTTCACCAACGCCCACCACATCCACCGTCTGACGCCCCATGCCCGCATCATCGTCATCCTCAGGAACCCCACAGACAGGTAAGGTGCCCGCATCATCGTCATCCTCAGGAACCCCCCACACAGGTAAGGTGCCCGCATCATCGTCATGCTCAGGAACCCCACAGACAGGTAAGGTGGTAAGGTTCCCGCATCATCGTCATCCTCAGGAACCCCACACACAGGTAAGGTTCCCGCATCATCGTCATCCTCAGGAACCCCACGGACAGGTAAGGTGGTAAGGTGCCCGCATCATCGTCATGCTCAGGAACCCCCCACACAGGTAAGGTGCCCGCATCATCGTCATCCTCAGGAACCCCATGGACAGGTAAGGTGGTAAGGTGCCCGCATCATCGTCATGCTCAGGAACCCCACACACAGGTAAGGTGCCCGCATCATCGTCATCCTCAGGAACCCCACAGACAGGTAAGGTGCCCGCATCATCGTCATGCTCAGGAACCCCACAGACAGGTAAGGTGGTAAGGTTCCCGCATCATCGTCATCCTCAGGAACCCCACACACAGGTAAGGTGCCCGCATCATCGTCATCCTCAGGAACCCCACAGACAGGTAAGGTGCCCGCATCATCGTCATGCTCAGGAACCCCACGGACAGGTAAGGTGCCCGCATCATCGTCACCTCAGGAACCCCACGGACAGGTAAGGTGGTAAGGTGCCCGCATCATCGTCACCTCAGGAACCCCACGGACAGGTAAGGTGGTAAGGTTCCCGCATCATCGTCATCCTCAGGAACCCCACGGACAGGTAAGGTGGTAAGGTGCCCGCATCATCGTCATCCTCAGGAACCCCATGGACAGGTAAGGTGGTAAGGTGCCCGCATCATCGTCATCCTCAGGAACCCCACGGACAGGTAAGGTGCCCGCATCATCGTCATCCTCAGGAACCTCACGGACAGGTAAGGTGGTAAGGTACCCGCATCATCGTCATCCTCAGGAACCCCGCCGACAGCTAGAAAGGGGGCACCATGGAGAGATGGGTGTGGGAAGTGGAGGGGCTGGGGAGGGTGGGGATGAAGGAAAGGGGGAGGGGGGGTGCAGTTTTCAGATTGTGCACCATGTGGCAGGAAGGGAAGGCCGGAAGGCAGCGGAACGACAGACAGGTAGAAGCACACCACATCCTCGTGCCTTCTCATTATTTTGTCGGAACATGCCATGCTGCATGACTTGCGGGAAAATAAATCGCCTTTCACCCCCCCTCTCTCTCTCATTGTCCCTGTCTGTCTGTCTCTGTTTCTGTCTTTGCACCCCTCTGTCTTTCTCACTGTCTGTCTGTCTGTCTGTCTCTCTGTCTCTGTGTCTGTTTTTTCTCTCTGTCTTCATGTCTTTCTCTCTTTCTGTTTTCTGTCTGTCTGCCTGTCTCTCTTTCTCATTGTCCCTGTCTGTCTCTCTGTCTCTGTTTCTGTCTCTGCACCCCTCTGTCTTTCTCACTGTCTGTCTTTGTCTGTCTTTCTGTCTGTCTCTGTCTCTCTCTCTCTCTCTCCTATTCTCGAAATCCATGTATGTTTTGATTCTGCTAATGTCCAGTACTAATGAATCTGCTGTAGTTTAGCTGTCTGGTTTTGTTCACAAAGCAATGAATGTGCAGATGCAAGATAGAAAAAATATAAACATTCTTCTGTACACAGAACATGTAATCACTAATGTTATGGGCCAGAGGCCTGACACTGAAATATTTTTGACTTTGACTTTGGCTTTGACTCTGTCTCCCTCTCTCTCCTTGATCCTTTCAGTTCTTGTTTCTCCCCATCACCACCCTTTCTTTCTTTCCGTCAGATTTCTGGAATAACATGGCTCCAGATGAGTTGTGTTTTTGACCTTGTAGGAAGACAGCAACCGCTCGTATCAGTCCCACTTCGTTTTTTGATTTCCAAAACAAAAACCCTTACTTAAAAAAAAATCTTCGGGTGACCATTCAGCAGAAGATCATTGTCCAAAGAATAAATCAATGTTATTAATTGTGTCAGAAATTGAAAACAGTCCCACTCCTGTGCGAAACCTCGATGTGTGCGGAATGTTTCGCTCCCCAGAGCTGCTATGTATATCACTCCGGATGCGAAAAAGGATACACTGATAATGCTGTGGGCGATACTGTTTATGTGCCCTTCAGTTCCGCGTTAAAGGATACATGGTTTCGATGTGCGCGATGTTGTTTTTCTGCCCTTAGGTTCTGCGTAAAAGGATACACCATTTTAGTGTCAGTGATATTTATGAACCCTTTCTGTTCCTCCCTCAGATTTTCTGTGTGTCGGGTGTTCTGCAGTGCGTATTATACACGTATTATGCGTATTATACAGGTGTAGAGTTTTGCAAAAGAGCATCAAATCAAAGGCTGTGAAACTAGTTTTGATCCAAATAGTAGTAGTAGTAGCAGTAGTGGTAGTAGTAGTAGTGTTTCTGTTATTGTTCTTATTATAACATAGAATGTTCCAAAGAATTATCTAAATCTACTAAAGTGTGATAAAATGATACTCAGTATGCTTTTTCATTTCTTGTGTGTGTGTGTGTGTGTGTGTGTGTGTGTGTGTGTGTGTGTGTGTGTGTGTGTGTGTGTGTGTGTGTGTGTGTGTGTGTGTGTATGCATGTGTTGTTCATTGATCTTACGTCTGTTTGTGAGGAGGTGGGATGGGGTGGATGCGGGGGTTATAATGAGCCGGATGTGGAAAATGTGGCCTTAAGTTCTTAAGTGTGTGTGTGTGTGTGTGTGTGTGTGTGTGTGTGTTCGTTCGTGTGTGTGTGTGTGTGTGTGTGTGTGTGTGCTCGCTCGTGTGTGTGCTCGCTCGTGTGTGTGTGTGTGTGTGTGTGTGTGTGTGTGTGTGTGTGGTATGCAGGTTGTTCTCAGACTACCTGTACTTCACCAAGACCAACAAGTCAGCGGCCAACTTCCACCAGGACGTGGTGCAGTCCATCGAGAAGCTGCGGGAGTGCATGGCCACACAAACCCTCAGGGCCTGCATCTACGACAAGCAGGTCGCCAACGGCGTTGCCAAGGTTCGAACCTTCCGTGGACACACCACGGTTCACTGAAGTGTTTTTATTGCATCTGGCAATAAGCATAGTGGAGACAGCATAGTGATGACCACTTGTTCGGCCATGTGGCTGTGACCCCCCCCCCCCCCCCCCGTTTCCCCCGCCCCCACTCCTGACTGCTGGTGACCAGTACGCTCGTCAGTGAAGAGCGGTCACCTCACTGGTATCAACACTGACCTTAAAGGTCAGGGCGTCATTGCGTGTTTGGAATCCTTCCCTTTTGGGATTTTTGTATGATAGTCCGACGTGTCCGACTATGACCATCAGAACAGCAAAGGAGGCAACTGCTGTCCCGACTATCTGGGCCAGAACTGGATTATAGTGGAGAGTGTCTTGCCCAAGTTACTTCCTCACCATTACGGCCAAGAGGGATTTAGGACAGTCTGCGCTGGGGGTGGTTCCCAAAGGCCAACTAACCCTTAAGGCAGCGGCACTAAGAGCCGGTGCGATTTTGCCTCCTATTTTGAGAGTCTTAGTCCTTCACAGAAGACTAAGCTGTTAATGACTTCTCATTGAAATGGAGGAACCATTGATAATGCAGTTCTCACTTTGCTGTTGGACCAACTGTAAACTTATGTCAATCTGTGAAATGGAATCACACCATCGATAGAGACATAAAACGAAGTAACTGCCTTCCAAACTGTTGGCACACTGACTTCATTTCCGCAACGTGCAGTCACTGGGGTCAGGGAGGAAGCGGCTCAGCTTGGATTTGGATGTCACTGAGACTGACTGCTCCGCTGCTCAACTTTGCAACTGCTCCTCTTTTGTCATCTGTCTTCTGACACATCGTGTGCTCTCTCTCTCTCTCTCCATTATTCTGTTTGTATTTTCATCTCTCTGTATTCTAGCCCCCCTTCTCTCTCTGTATGATGACAATGAATAGCGGAAATGAACTAGAACAATCGTAACGATAACAGTGGTAACGATGTAGAAGTAGTTGTAGAAAAGGGGCTACCTCAAGCCTAAGCTTCACGGCATATAAACATTCCCACCATTAAAAATGCTTTTTAAGTGGTACTAGATATGCAAATTTGCTCGTGCGCATTGTATCAGATTGCAAATGAACGATGACAGCACTGTTGATCAGTTGGACAATAACAGCAATAGATAATTTCAGTTTTTCCTTTTCGCTTTTTCTCCTAGGTGCGATTACGTGTGGGGGTGTACCACATATACATGGCGGAGTGGCTGAAAGTGTTCCCCCCCGACCAGCTCTTGGTGCTCCGGACCGAGGATTACTCCAAGGACATACGCAGCGCTCTACGTCAAGTGTTCAACTTCCTGGGATTACGTCAGTATTTTGAAGTCTTGTTTGCATGTTGTTCTTGTTGTGCTTTTGTGTTATTTGATTAGCTATTTGTTTGTTTAATTTATTCATTCATTCATTTTTTTATTTGCTAATTTATCTATATACTTATCTATTTGTTTGTTTATTTGCCAGTTTCTTGGATCAAATAATTATTGTGAAGTCATGTTTCTTCATTTCCATTTATGTTTTGATTGCTTAGTTATTTGGTTAGTTCGTTCGTTATAGTTTCTTGCATGCTCTTACCAATTGTTTATTCACTGACGGGTCTATCAACATATTGATTGTTGTTATGTAATCCTCGTTTGTACTATTTTATTTTCTATATTATTTTATTATCATAATTATATATATCATATTATAATTGTTGTATGATATTATTATATAATTGTAATTATATCATATATAATTCGATTATTGTTATATATTTATATATTTTATATTATCATATTGTTATTGTTTTATTTTAATGAACTTGATTATGGAAGCTGGGCATTTCTTGGCCTTGTCTACTGAAGTATTGTGACTGTCAGTCTGTGTCCTTTTAATTCTTCCTTTTTGTGTTGTGTTGTGTTGTGTTGTATCGTGTGTGTTGTATTGTGTTGTGTGTGTTGTGTTGTGTTGTATTGTGTTGTGTTGTGTTGTGTTGTGTTGTGTTGTGTTGTGTTGTATTGTGTTGTGTGTGTTGTATTGTGTTGTGTTGTATTGTGTTGTGTTGTGTTGTGTTGTGTTGTGTGTGTTGTAATGTGTTGTGTTGTATTGTGTTGCGTTGTATTGTGCTGTGTTGTGTTGTGTTGTATCGTAGTGTATTGTATTGTGTTGTATTGTGTTGTGTTGTGTTGTGTTGTGTTGTGTTGTATTGTGTTGTGTGTGTTGTATTGTGTTGTGTTGTGTTGTATTGTGCTGTGTTGTGTTGTGTTGTATTGTGCTGTGTTGTGTTGTGTTGTATCGTAGTGTATTGTATTGTGTTGTGTTGTGTTGTGTTGTATTGTGTTGTATTGTGTTGTATTGTATTGTATTGCATTGTGTTGTGTTGTATTGTGTTGTGTTGTATTGTATTGTGTTGTGTTTTGTTTTTATATTATCTTTTGTCACAACAGATTTCTCTGTGCAAAATTCGGGCTGGTCTCCCCAGGGAGAGCTCGTCGCAACACTACAGAGCCACCCAATATATTGATTTTTTTTCTGCTTGTTCCAGTCTGCAAGTGTACTTGTTTTCCTCTCAAAGTGAATAATTCTACCGACTTTTGCCAGGGGCAATCCCTTGGTAGCTGTGGGTTTCTTTTATGTGGATGGTGCACACGGGGCCCCGGTTTATCATTTCTCCAGAAGGAGAAGCACCCAGACCACCATTCAGCTCAATGTCAGGTGGAGGGGGAAGGGAAGATCCCGCTACCTACATGGGACTCGATCCCCCAGACACTCGCTTCCTACGCTGACGCAGTATTACCACTAGGCCACCGCTCTGTCCGTTTGTCTGTCTGTCTGTCCGTTTGTCTGTCTGTCTCTTTCTCTCTCATTTCTTTCACCCTTCCTCCTCTCGTAGTATCTCTCCGAGAGCTTCTCTGTCTCTGTCTGTCTCTGTCTCTCTATTTCTCTGTCTTCGTCTCTGTCTTTGATATTCTGTGTGTGTGTGTGTGTGTGTGTGTGTGTGTGTGTGTGTGTGTGTGTGTGTGTGTGTGTGTGTGTGTTTCTCTCTGTCTGTCTGTCTGTCTCCGCCACAAAGCACTCTCACTCTACTGTCCATCCCTGTATTTTATTCAGTCGTATTTTTATTCTTCATAGATTCGCTCATTTGTTGTTCATTTCTCGTTCTTCCTTCCCTTCACGTGTTTGTGATGTTCCCACACGGAGATCGTTTTGGTGCTGGCTCTTGTTGCTGCTGGCTCTGGTTGCTGCTGGCTCTTGTTGGTGCTGGCTCTTGTTGCTGCTGGCTCTTGTTGCTGCTGGCTCTTGTTGCTGCTGGCTCTTGTTGCTGGCTCTTGTTGCTGCTGGCTCTTGTTGCTGCTGGCTCTTGTTGCTGCTGGCTCTTGTTGCTGCTGGCTCTTGTTGCTGCTGGCTGTTGTTGCTGCTGGCTCTTGTTGCTGCTGGCTGTAGTTGCTGCTGGCTCTTGTTGCTGCTGGCTGTAGTTGCTGCTGGCTCTTGTTGCTGCTGGCTGTAGTTGCTGCTGGCTCTTGTTGCTGCTGGCTGTAGTTGCTGCTGGCTCTTGTTGCTGCTGGCTGTAGTTGCTGCTGGCTCTTGTTGCTGCTGGCTGTAGTTGCTGCTGGCTCTTGTTGGTGCTGGCTCTGGTTGGTGCTGGCTCTTGTTGCTGCTGGCTCTTGTTGGTGCTGGCTCTTGTTGCTGCTGGCTCTTGTTGCTGGCTCTTGTTGGTGCTGGCTCTTGTTGCTGCTGGCTCTTGTTGGTGCTGGCTCTGGTTGCTGCTGGCTCTGGTTGGTGCTGGCTCTTGTTGGTGCTGGCTCTTGGTGCTGGCTCTGGTTGGTGCTGGCTCTTGTTGCTGCTGGCTCTTGGTGCTGGCTCTGGTTGGTGCTGGCTCTTGCTGCTGCTGGCTCTGGTTGGTGCTGGCTCTTGTTGGTGCTGGCTCTTGCTGCTGCTGGCTCTGGTTGGTGCTGGCTCTTGTTGGTGCTGGCTGTAGTTGCTGCTGGCTCTTGTTGGTGCTGGCTCTTGTTGCTGCTGGCTCTTGGTGCTGGCTCTTGTTGCTGCTGGCTCTTGTTGCTGCTGGCTCTTGTTGGTCCTGGCTCTGGTTGCTGCTGGCTCTAGTTGCTACTGGCTCTGGTTGGTGCTGGCTCTTGTTGCTGCTGGCTCTTGCTGCTGCTGGCTCTGGTTGGTCCTGGCTCTGGTTGCTACTGGCTCTTGTTGCTGGCTCTTGTTGCTGGCTCTTGTTGCTGCTGGCACTTGTTGCTGGCTCTTGTTGCTGCTGGCTCTGGTTGCTGGTGTAGCCATTGGCACACGTGGCCACCGTCACCACTTACCTCCTACAGCTGTTGCCCCCCTTCTTGTTTTTGTTGACGTGCCGTCCTGTGGATGAGCTCCCCCTGTCTGTTTGTCTGGTAATCTGATTTACCATTTCGCTGCTTTGTCTGTCTGTCTGTCTGTTTCGGTGCCGCACAGATGATCTGCTTATCTCGTGTTGTCTCTGTATGTATGTGTGTTCGTAATTGTCTGTCTGTGTGTCTCTCTCCCTCACTCTTTCTGTGTTGCACACTCACACTCACACACAACATAATGCACATGCACACAAACACTACGGCCCCTGCCTCCCCCCTCCAACCCCCCTCCCCCTCACACACACACGCTGTGTGCTGTCTCCCCAGTGTGTTTGTCTTCTAATCTCTCCCGGCCACTCTTTACACTCTCCCCCACCTCTGTCTCTCTTCCCCTCCCCACTATCTGGCTTCTTCTTCCCCCTACCCCCTCTCGCTCTCTCTGTGCCCCCTTCTCTGTCCGTTTCTCTCTCCCTCTCGCTTTCGCTCTCTCTCACTGCCTCGGATTCTCAGGTATACACATTCATAGGCATACACACTCGCACTAGCTCTGGGTGCGGTGTGGGCATATTCAGAGTATTGTGTGTCGGCATCTTCAGAGCATTGTTATAACATCAAAGAGGTAAGTGCCTTTGAGCCCACTGATCTGCCGCATGAACTGCGAGCTGTTATATAATTCTGCAAGACAACATTGCTCTCCTACTGTCCTCTTTGTCGGATATTTGTCTTCATTCTTTCTCTTTCCTTGCATTCTCTAGGCTGGTTTTTGTTGCTGTTGTTGTTGTTGGGGTTTTTTTTGTTTTTTTCCTCAGGCTTTATTATTGTAGTCTGACACAGCAGAGACCCGCTCTCTTGTTTTTCCTGGCGTATCCTCCCAGTCCTAAATAGCACTGAAAAACGCTCACAACCCCCCACCCCCCAATGTAAACACTGAACATGATCTCTCTCTCTGTCCCCCTCTCTCTCTCTGTTTTTCTCTATCTCTCTCTGTTTCTCTCTCTCTCTCTCTTTCACACACACACACACACACACACACACACACACACACACACACACACACACACACGTACGCACTTACTTTCTTACTTACATAGACACACATACAGACAGACAGACAGACAGACACACGCACGCACGCATACATGCACACACACACACACACACACACACACACACACACACACACACACACACACACACTGCCCACACTTCACTTTGTTAGAGCGACACAGCACAAAGTGCCCGCTGCAGTCACAGCTTAGGACTTGGACGTTACTTCAGTCTGATCTTGAATGCCCATCTCCCTTCAAATCGGTGCTAGTGGCATGGGTGGCTGCAGCTCCCAACTTCATTCCTATGTACAAGTGAGCTTTTACGTGTATGACCGCTCTTAGCCCGCCAGGTAGGCAGCCATGCTCCGTTTTCGGGGTGTGCCTGCTGGGTATGTTCCCGTGTTTCCTTAACCCGCAGAATGCTGACATGGACTACAGGATCTCTAACGTGCGTGAATTATCATCGTACAAAGAAAGGGCTCAGGCATTTGCAGGTCTGCACATTATGTTGACCTGGGAGATCGAATAAATGCTCCACCATTAACTCACAAAGAGTGCCGAAACCGGGAATTGAACTCAGGAAACGGGCGAGAATCCAGTGATCTGACCACTCGGCTACTGCACCCGTTATTATTATTATTATTATTATTATTATTATCATTAGCAGCAGCAGCAGCAGCAGTAATAGTGGTGGTGGTAGTGGTAGTAGTTGCATCATCACCATCATCAAATAGTACCTAGAGCAGATTTCTGGATAGTATGCTATATAAGTATCCATTATCATCATTATTGTTGGTGTTGTTGTTATCACCATCATTATTTGTAGTGGTACTGGTAGAAGTATCATCGTCATCATCATCATTGTTGTTGTTATCATCATCATCATTGTTGTTTTTATCATCATCATCGTCATCATCATCATCGTCATCATCATCATCATTATTATTATTATTATTAGCAATAGTAGTAGTAGTAGTAGTAGTGTCATTATTATTATTATTATTATCATTATTATTGGCATTGGCATTATTGTTATCATTAGCATTGGCATTATTTTTATTAGCATTAGCATTATTATTATTAGCATTATTATTGTTGTTATTATTATTATCGTTAGCATTATTATTATTAGCATTACTTTAAAAATATTTTTATTATTGTTATTGTTATTATTATTATTGTTATTATTATTATTATTATTATTATTGTTGTTGTTGGCATTATTAGCATTATCATCCTCATCATCATTACTATTATTGACATCATATCATCATCATCATCAACAACAACAACATCATCATCATCATCAACATCATCATCACCATTAACATCACCATCATTATCATCATCATCACCACCACCATCATCACCATCAACATCATCATCACCATCACCATCAACATCACCATCATCATCATCATCATTATCATCATCATCATCAACAACAACAACAACATCATCACCATCAACATCATCATCATCATCACCATCATCATCATCACCATCATCATCATCATCATCACCATTAACATCATCATCACCATCATCATCATCAGCATGCTGACGGGTGTGGTGCCGTGCCGTGACAGGCCAGCTGAGGCGGGGTCAGGAGGACGAGGTGGTGGGCCTGCCCATCGCCAACACGCGGAAGATGAAGGACAGGGACGTGGGCCCCATGTTGGACAGGACCCGCCAGGCGCTGCACGAGTTCTACCAGCCGCACAACCAGCTGCTCGCCCGCCTGCTCCAAGACCAGCGATTCCTCTGGAAGGACGTCCAGGTGAAAACACAGTCTGATGACGTCGGTTCAGTACCCAGTGACGGCGAAGAGGGAGTGTCGAGAAGTGAGGGTGAGGAAGACAACGGTGGTGGTAGTGACGGTGGTGGTAGTGACGGTGGTGGTAGTGGTGGTGGAGTGCACAGTGACGAAGCCAGTACTTTCCTGAAAGACGAGCAGGGAAGTCTGACGCCGAGTGACGTCACGAAGGACGTGTCTGATGACGTCACTACCACGAGCACGGCGACAGATCCCTTTGTGAGTGAAAGCACGACAGATGACGAAACTGATGGCTACCACACGACATCCGAGACGGAAGAGTAATCATCATGTGTGAACGAAATCATATCTCCTCCTGTGAAGTGAAACGTTATCACAAAGAACGGCGAGAAATCATGGAAGCGTGGATTTTTCTACAGGATACAAATGAAAGCAACAAGCTGCTTTTGGTGTGTTTTGTTTTTTTTCTTACCCAGCTCGGAGCCAACGGACGGTGAAGACGTTCCAGAGGCAGTGGAGATTCTGTTGATGACATCACTTTCAGCTTTCCCGAGGAAAATAAAACCAGACCTTGATCACACGCCAGAAGGGGGTGCTTAATTACATTTCTTTTTTCTTCTTTTTTCTTCTTTCCTTTTTTTTTTTTTTATTATCAAGAATCAAGATCAGGGATTTTCGGTTGCTTCGTCACAGTTCTCTTTTCGGCGTCTTTCTTTGATAGGTAGATGGTGACCCCTTCCTATGGTCCTGACTGGCCCAGTTTGCGATGTGTCTTTCTAGATATTTACGATTAAGTTTCAGTCTGACCTTTTCTTTGTGCCTTACAGCGAGTTCTTGTGTCTTTAAGATAATGTATTTTAAAAAAAAATGATTACATCCTGGTAATAGTAATAATGATAATAAGAAGGATGGTGATGATAATGATAACAATAACAACATGAATAATAACACTAATAATACTATTTCTAATTGTAATGATAATAATACTAATAATAATGTTGATGATGATTATGATAACAGGTATTATTCTACCTCTTCATCACATGGGGCCCAAAGGCAGCATCAAACGCCAATCTAAAAACTATAATTTGAACCACAATGACTCTGTGAAAAATATAGTTTGAAGTGATATGCTCCTTTGCTCCTTTGCATAGTTTAGGCCCTTGGCTGACTTTTCAAAGGAAGCCCGCCTGATGAGATCTTTACCGCGCGAAATTGTTGTGTTCTGGTTTCCATACTTGCTAACTTCCCCTGTATTAGGAATTGTATTGTCTCACAGCGATTGTGGGACACTGGCGTCCCCGTTGCCCTGTCCTACTTCACCAGCATGGCTGCGTTGTAAAGTAGGGTTTTTTGGTGGTGGTGAGGAGGAATAAGGACATCAAGCTGTGGGTTCGATACGATTACCTTGCACCATCAAGTGCCCTCCTGACTTGTTACTTGGTGTCTTTGGAGTATACTATATATATATATATATATATATATATGTGTGTGTGTGTGTGTGTGTGTGTGTGTGTTTGTATGTATGTATGTATATGTAAATATATTTTTAAAAGTATTTTAAACCTCTTGGGGATCATTATTCCGTGTAACTGACTTCGAAATAAAAGTCTTAAATGTTTCTATTTTTTACCTTCAATCGCAAAAACAACTTGTGACAAAATATATTGGTGAATTTGATGTCGATAGTTAAGCAAAAAGCTTGTTGTTTTTTCTGAGTAAATACTGGTTGGTAGGCAAATGTTTCCCCCTTATTTTGGTCAGCATTTCTGGTGAGTGAAATATTTTGATGTTACAATATAAACACCGTATGCAGAACAAATATATGATATTTATTAACTGACTATACAAAAAGGATATCAAGATTAGATTTATAGAATGTTACTAAAACGAGATTTAAAAAAAATTACGAATCATATCTGCCACACTGCATGAAGATATGAACACTTAAAATGGACGCACCACGGAATATTAATGATGATATCGCTATTGTGATACAGCACAAAATAATGATATGGCCTCTGTGAGGTTGCGTGTTTTGTGAGTGGATGTTCAAGCAAAATGCTGCGTGTGGACATTCACAGAGGACAGACATTCTGCTGGTGCTGATACGTGCTGGCTTTCACAGAAAACACAATGTTCAACCTGGCAGAGTGAGAACAAGTTTTTACAATTGTATGTTCAGACGTCATTGGAGATGTTGTGGTCGACTGAAAAAACCCCCAACAATATTTGATTTATACATCCTCATCTGAAAGCACATTGTGGACATTGGCATACTTCATGTTCGCTAGTAAGGCAAAAAGCAGTGTCTCATCAAATTTTATAGACGGACCATACATTGAGAAGTTGCACTCTGATTTGAATTGCTTGAAAAATACGTCGTGCATTCAAAGTTCCTGCAAACATATGGCTGAATCAGGTCGTGACTGTGTTGATGGTGACAACCCTTGATGCTGTTCTTCAGCTACTTTGGTTGTTTTGATGTTAAGGGGGAACAACTGTGGGGAATGAACGACAACTACTGAACAAACAGATTGATCATTGTGCACTAAGCTTTCCGAGGTCATGTTCCAAACTGTCACCTCCCTATGGCAGCCATCTTGGAAGGGGAACGCCGTTCATTTCAGTGTTGTTCAAAATCGTCAGAAAGAAAGGGCAGCTTCACGACATGAATGTACAGTTTACACAAACTGACCCTAAAATCTACGAAGACTGCGATTCATAGTAGTCCAAAGAGTCACAATCCAGTGTGTTATTTTGCTGTTCATAACGCATACGTAGGCCTACCGGAACATGCGTGTGAACAATCTTGAAAAACTGCCACACACATATACAAGCTCGCCTTCTGGTACTGACTCTCTCTCCCTCCCTCCCTCTCTCTCTCGCAAACACACACACTCGCGCGCGCACATTTCGATGGTAAAATGACGAATACATATAAACAAATTATTTAAATAAAGTCAAACGTATGATCTCATCAGCGAAGACGCTTTTCTTCTCAAGTTCTCGATGCCAAATCTCTTTACTCTATCATGTTAAATATTCTCGGCACTGCAAAAAAGACTCCTCTTCCTTCTGCCTACACTTTATATTAACTCCCCAATGTCTTCTCCTCTTTCTTTTCGACTAAGTCCTAAATATTCGTACCATCTTACACCGAATGCCATTCCAACCTGCTCATCCTGATCCTCAAAAAATCAACGGCACTCCTCTCCATTCCTTTAATCCATTAACTGAAACAGAAGTCCATGAAATCCTGAAAGAAATGACAATAAATTCCTGTGAGCTTGATCCTATACCAGCCTCTGTCTTTTCCCAGTGTGTCTCACAGCTTCTCCCCACAATCACCAATATTGTCAACTCATCCCTTCTCACTGGAACGTTTCCATTCACTTTCAAAACTGCAATCGTCCGGCCTCTTCTGAAGAAACCCAACCTTGACGCAAACATTTTGAAAAACTATCGACCGGTTTCTTATCTTCCAAACTCTGTCCAAACTCCTTGAAAAAGCTGTCCTGAAGCAGCTCAACAACCACCTTTATTTCATTAGTCTCATCCACCCATTTCAGTCTGCCTATCGTGCTGACCACAGTACCGA
>NC_134877.1:11245998-11248498 GCF_041734735.1 Babylonia areolata
ATATATATATATATATATATATATATATTTAGATATCCATTCAATTTATTGATGATTGAATGGGACGGTAGACAAGAGAACATAACAGAACGAGAAAGACGATAAAAACGGGAAAAGACCTAAGAAAAGGATGTGTTACATGTGCTGAGGAATGATAGAGGAAAGGAGAGAAGGAAACACAAAGGTTTGGAGTTCCCAAAAGATGGGAGATGATTAAAACGATGAATCGCCTCGGTTACTTTAAGTTAACTGCAAAAGTACGTTTTTAAGTGCACGTGCGCGCACTCACACACACACGTACACTGACATATATTTCATCGAGCATTCTAACACCCACCCACACTATGGCACGTGTGTGAGAAAAGACAAAAATAGGTACCTGGTCTAATGGGAGGGAGATAGACAGACATGCTGACAGACAAACAACCCCACTGACCGACCACAAAAGGGGCATTTCAGAGCTGAGATACATATACACAAACAGTTGTGACAGACGCTCAGTTTCAATGCGCCGGTACGCAGAGAGAGAGAGAGAAAGAGAGAGAGTGAGAGAGAGAACACTGAACACTGAAAGGTTTATTGTCATTAGCAATACAGCTCTGGTAACATGGCGGTACAAACCATAACAATAATGATGAAAATAATGAAGCAAAATAGAACAGAAAAAACAACATATTTCAATGGAGTCAAATAAACTGACTCTCGACCATCCATTTTCCAAGTTCATGAAAACAAAAGCACTGATTCTTTTTCAATCAACGTAATTAAGCTATTGACATGAATTACACTCCTTTCGATTACTATAGGCTTCAGCAATGTACTTCGCCAGTGAACAAACAGAATCGTCATCGTAATTCATCAACACACCAATGATATCTTTATTCCTTGCAGCACTTGTTTTGAAGACGACACGTTTTCACGAATATTATCATATGCTTTACAGATAAACAAAAAATGCATTTCATCTTTCCTTTGGAACCTACACACCGGACAAGGGGAGAGTGTGGATGGTTCAGTATAAAACCACCTTGGATGTGCGTTCAGAGAGAGAGAGAAAGAGCCTCACAGAGAGAGAGAATGAATGAATGAATGAAGTTTTTATTTCTGAGGGTAATAGAATAAGCAACGATGCTTTTTTTCATCCAGCCCCCAAAAGGAGAAAATATGGGGAAATATAAACAAATGAATTGAGATATATATATATATAAAGCCGACGACAGGCATACCATATGCGTTGCGCCAAGCCTTCCCCTTCACAAAACATTGACAAACAGTGAAAACAGAACCGGCTGATCAGGAAACAACGCTGAATAACGATTGTTTCAATGCCGTCAACGGAATCGTCAGCAACTGCCCCATGAACTCGAAAC
The DNA here is from genome assembly GCF_041734735.1 of Babylonia areolata. NCBI lineage: Eukaryota > Metazoa > Mollusca > Gastropoda > Neogastropoda > Buccinidae > Babylonia > Babylonia areolata. The sequence goes on from NC_134877.1 coordinate 11,247,369, forward strand.
CTAAACCCATAAAACGCAAGCGGCGGGCGGGCGTGTCTGTACAGACAGGGGTTTAAACCCCCTGCCCCATAAAGCGGCAGTAACAGTTGCGGCTTGTGACGCCCTTCCCTCTTCCTTGACGCCTGTTGGGCCACACGCCCGCTTTGAACTGAACTGGGCACCGAAAGGCTGAAGCATCTGTGTACACCTTCAGAGGCATTCTCTGTCACCGAACTACCAACAGCTACCACCTTCCATCCCTCTCCCCCCCCCCTCACCCCGACACACACACCTAGCCTACTCGCCCCACACCTTCACCCCGCGACCCCCCAAGCCCCCACCCCACCCCACCCCTACCAACCCACCCACATACGAGCCACGTTTCTATCCTGCCACCTCTATTCAAACAATATCAATGATGACAGTCTCTTTCGACAGCTGCCTCTGGAGGGTGGAAAGGGGGAGGGACGAGGTGAACCATGGAACATAGCATTGATTGATTGATTGATGTGGATACTTAAATAGCGCCTATCCTCGGTCAGAGACCAAGCTCTAAACGCTTTACATACACGGGGACATTTGCACCACAGGCTGCCTACCTGGGTAGAGCCGACTGACGGCTGCCACTGGGCGCTCATCATTCGTTTCCTGTGTCATTCAATCAGATTCAGACGCACACACATACACACTCAGACAGACATGTAACATTTTACGTGTATGACCGTTTTTGTTTTTTTTTATTTACCCCGCCATGTAGGCAGCCATACTCCGTTTTCGGGGGTGTGCATGCTTGGTATATTCTTGTTTCCATAACCCACCGAACGCTGACATGGATTACAGGATCTTTAACGTGCGTATTTGATCTCCTGCGTGCGCATACACACGAAGGGGGTTCAGGCACTAGCAGGTCTGCACATATGTTGACCAGGGAGATCGGAAAAATCTCCACCCTTTACCCACCAGGTGCACCGAGATTCGAACCCAGGACCCTCAAATTGAAAGTCCAGCGCTTTAACCATTCGGCTATTGCACCCGTGACACCTCCAGGAGTGACGTTCAAAAGACCATCATACCTGCAGGTAAAGGTGTACCTGCGGGTAAATCTACCTGAGGCAAGGCCCGTTTGCCCTGACAGCGAAACCTCAGTTACG
>NC_134877.1:11253498-11258498 GCF_041734735.1 Babylonia areolata
ACAAGCGAAACAACTGATAATGAATGCAAAAAGTCAAAAACATCAACGTTCTCAGTCACTTGTGAAGACACACTTTCGTGTACAAAAGGCTTCATCAAGCTACTGTGAAAAATTATATGCTCAATTGTCAGGTTATTAAAGCATATACACTTGACATTAGAACAATACTTGGTCCGTAATGAATTTGATAATAGTCTGAGAGCCAAGCTCAGAATTGGTCTGCGAATCGGACCAAAGTCTGAGAGAGTCAACTGACGAGGTTTTAGACTTGAATTCAAGCACCTGTAAAAGTTTCTTTCTAGTATATTGCTTATTTCCTTGTATGACAATGGGCAATATACTTTTATACTATCTATATGATTTTTTGCTCCCCTTTTTGCTGCCCTATCTGCTTGGTCGTTATAACGGAATCCAGTGTGGGATGGTATCCAACAAAAATCAACATTTGTACCCTTCACAAATATGTGTGTGTGTGTGTGTGTGTGTGTGTGTGTGTGTGTGTGTGTGTGTGTGTGTCTTGCAGTTGATGAACTCTTTCCTTCACCCGGACAGACTGCTGACAATGGCGAACAAAGCGACACCGCTTGTCTTGCTGCTGCTGCTGACCACACTGCAGCTGACCACGGCTTCCTATGGCGGTGACGATGATCTGACGTCACCTCTGGATCTCAGCTTCGTCCTCAACGACCTCGGCAATCTCCTGCAAGACCAGGGAGCTCCTGGCTCCCAGCACCCTACAGGTGATGGTGCGTTTCGGATCTCCGTGTGTGTGTGTGTGTGTGTGTGTGTGTGTGTGTGTGTGTGTGTGTGTGTGTGAGATTCTATTTACAACGCTCTGATACAGCGACTAGAGCCCTGTTCAAAGAGTAGGCACTATATTGATTCAAATTATTATTGTTATTATCATCATCATATCATCATCATGATTATTGTTGTTGTTGTTATTATTATTGTTAGCGTCATTATGATCATCATCATCATTCTTATTATCGTTATTATCATTATTATTTTTGCTATTATTAGTAGTAGTAGTAGTATTGTATTCATCACCACCACCGCCACCATCATCATCATTATAATTGTCATCATTATCATCATTATTATTATTAGCATTATTACCAGTAGTAGTAGTAATATTGTTATTATCATTATTATTATTCCTCCGATCCAGGGCGGTCACCCTCCGGAGGGACTGGCGGGGGAGGCGTGCAGTGGACCCAGTACTCCAACAACGCAGGAGACGCGCTGTTCGACAGAGCCGGGCCGGCGGGTGCTGGCCACAGAACGCTGGACGCTGACCGCACGTACAGCCCGCAGCTCGGACAACGGTCAGCCCTCAGCCACCCGGGTGTCGCCAGTCCCCGGGACTACGTGTACCCGTCAGGGTCGGGCCGCGATGCCAGTAGCTCGCAGCAAGACGCAGCAGGTCTGAGCAGCTTCGGTGCCAGTCTCACGGATGCTCACTACCCGATAGAAATACCCTCTTCCTCCTCATCGTCGTCCTCTTCCTCCTCGTCCTCGCTGGACGCCCAAGACGGCCTGTACTCCGGGGACACCTTGAACGGGTACAAGCCCGTGAAGCGTCAGGTCTTACCCAGCCCTTACTCGGGTGTGGATGTTCCTTATGCCGTAAAGGGATACAGCGGCAACAACAACAACTACAACAATGATAATAATGATGGCAATAATGGTTATACCAACGATAATAACTATAATCGTAACAGCGATTACGCCAGTGGAAATAACTACAACCATAACAACAACGACTACGCCGATGATAATAACTACAACCTTAACAACAACGATTACGCCAATGGTAACAACTACAACAGTAACAACAACGACTACGCGGCCACCGACAACAACTACAACCATGACAACAACAACGACTACGCCAACAGTAATAACTACAAGCACGACGGTAGCCCTCACCCCATCGGAGACCACCCACCTTACCACACCGACGGCACCGCCCACCCAGACCACGGCGGTGACCTTCAGGTGGACAGTCATCCCGGAGGCACCGGGTACCAGGGTCCTCAGGAACCTTACCAGCCTCACCTGCCCTCCCCCCCACACCTGCCCTCCCCCCCACACCTGCCTCAAACCCCCCTCGGGAACAACCCCCTCCTTTCAAACCCTCAAGGCGGTCTACCCCGGGTACCCTACGACTCTGTCCCATCCGGTTGGGCCCAGTTCCCTGTGAGCGTAAAGTCTGGTGCCGGTCATGCGGGCGGAGCAGGTGGAGGAGCCGGGGTGGCCACCTACCCGGGTAGCGGCGTGGGGGACAGTGGGGGGCAGTATGCAGTGGTGCCCCAACACGCCTACCCCACTGACGTGCACGACTATCGGGATCAGTGTGAGTGTCGTCGTCTTTCTCTGTCTGTCTGTCTGTCTCTGTCTCTGTCTGTCTGTCTCTGTGTCTCTGTCTCTGTCTCTCTCACTCTTTCTCTCTCTGTCTGTCATATACTTCTGTCCTGAAATCACCTCCTTTCGGTCTGCTGGGCCATCAGCAACATGATTTGAGATCAGTTTTGTCCTCTCTATTTCGTTCATTTTTCCTTCTTTATTTTTTATTTATTATTTTTTTGTATACACATATATACACACAGCAACACCCGGGTACGTCTGTCGCAGTCCCAGCAACTACAGTCCACAGCCGGGGAACTATTGATGTTAGGTCGCCAGGAGGCCACACACCAGGAGATCCCGCACTGCTGCTGAGTCTTTTCGGTGGTGTTCAGTAGTGCCTGTTCTGAATTAGCGTACTTACAACACCGCCAACTAAGCCCCCATACAGATGACAATAATATTGATTGATTGATATGGATACTTACATAGCGCCTATCCTCGGTCGGAGACCAAGCTCTAAGCGCTTTACAAACATGGGGTCATTTGCATAACAGGCTGCCTACCTGGGTAGAGCCGACTGACAGCTGCCATTGGGTGCTCATCATTCGTTTCCTGTGTCATTCAATCAGATTTCAGGCACGCACACATACACACTCAAACAGACATGTAACATGTTTATTTACCCCGCCATGTAGGCAGCCATACTCCGTTTTCCGGGGGGGGGGGGGTGGGCGGGGGTGCATGCTGGGTATATTTTTGTTTCCACAACCCACCGAACGCTGACATGGATTACTGGATCTTTAACGTGCGTATCTGGTCTCCTGCTTGCGTATACACACGAAGGGGGTTCAGGCACTAGCAGGTCTGCACAAATGTTGACCTGGGAGATCGGAAAAATCTCCACCCCATTACCCACCAGGCGCCGTTACCGAGATTCGAACCCGGGACCATCAGATTGAAAGTCATTCCAACGCTTTAACCATTCGGGTATTGCACCCGTCAATGATAGTTTAGTTGCGGAGCAAGAGCAAGCTGTTTCATTAGCAAGTTGATTTGATCCACCTCCACAGTTGCAACGCAAGTTTATTCACTGTTGACGAGGAGGTTTGTCATGGATTGAAGGGTTGACTGTTGGGTGTGTGTGTGCGTGCGTGCGTGTGTGTGTGCGTGTGTATGTGTGTGTGTGTGTGTGTGTGTGTGTGTGCGTGTGTGTGTGTGCGTGCGTGTGCGTGTGTGTGTGTGTGTGTGTCCACAGTGCAGTGCTGGCCCCAGTTCTTCCTGCAGTACGACCATGACTTCAGCGGCGCCGTGTGGCAGGATGTCAAAGGTCAGGTCAAAGTGCAGCAAGGTCGTGCCGTCTTCCAAGGTCACGGTTTCCTGGCCATCCCATTCTTCGCCTGCAATGACCTGCTGCCTCGCTACTCCATGATCTTCGTCATCAGGTGCGTGCACTGTCTGCACGATTGTAGACCATGTAGAGGGTTCCAGCTTTTGTCGTCGTCATCATCATCATCATCTATCAGTTTTGTCCAGTCATCCCTGATTACGAAAATGTCTGATTTCCCTATTAAAAAAAATCACCATCATCATCATCATCATCATCATCATCATATTCTTCTTCTCCTCCTCCTCCTTTTCTTTCTTCTTATTCTCCAGATGCAACAGCAGCAGCTGCAACACGAAGGGCATCGTTACCATTATCGCTATAGTCACCGTTATAATTATTACCCTCTTCATTACCACAGGTAGTAGTTGTGCATACGTGTGTGTATTATATCCTATGTATGTGTGTTGTGTGTGTGTGCGTGCGGGCGCGTACGTGTGCATGTGTGTATGTGAGTGTGTGCGCTCGTGCAATCTGTGACCCGACTAATTGTGCTCTTAGGAACCTCAGTACTTGTATACGTGTGTATATCAGAACTAATCTGTCTGGTATATTGAGCAGATGAATGTGCATACACGTATATGTGTGATGTGTGGTGCGTGTATATGTGTGCACGTGAGCGCCTGTTCATACTTTTATGTGCCAATTGGCGTCGCGCGCGCGTACATCTCTCTCTCTCTCTCTCTCTCTCTCTCTCTCTCTCTCTCTCTCTCTCTCTCTCTCTCCCTCTCTCTCTATATGTGTGTGTGTGTGTGTGTGTTTGTCTGTCTGTCTGTGTTTGAGTCTGCGTCTGTGTGTGTGTGTGTGTGTGTGTGTGTGTGTGTGTGTGTGTGTGTTCGCAGAACTGTGCTAGTTTTAAGCACGTTAGATATATATAAATACATAACTCATATTGTTAATCAAACGACTTACTAATTAACACCACCTTGGTGACTGACCCGGCAGGCCCAGCTACAGCGGAGGGGGAGGGGCAGGGGGAGGGGCGGCCCAGGCGGTGCTGGGCAACAGCGTGTTCCCCAGTCAGGCCAGCCTCCTGGTGGCTTTGAGCGGACACACCCTGACCCTTGTGGTCAGACAGCGGGCGCCCCACCTCACCCCTCAGCAGCTGCTGCAGCAGTGTCACCAACACCCCCAACACCCACACCACCCTCACCACTACAGGTAACCTGGGGGGGGGGGGGGGTGTAGGGAGGGGTATGGGGTCAGGAGGGTGGCGGGGGTGGGGTGGGGTGGGGTGGTGTGTGTGCCATTGAGATATCCTGGC
>NC_134877.1:11263498-11323498 GCF_041734735.1 Babylonia areolata
TGTTGTGTTGTATTGTGTTGTATTGTGCTGTGTTGTGTTGTGTTGTATTGTGTTGTATTGTGTTGTATTGTGCTGTGTTGTGTTGTATTGTGTTGTATTGTGCTGTGTTGTGTTGTATTGTGTTGTATTGTGCTGTGTTGTGTTGTATTGTGTTGTATCACTACACCGGCACTTTTGACTCTGTGAGTGTGCTGTACTATATTGTGTTGTGTTGTATTGTGCTGTGTTGTGTTGTGTTGTGTTGTGTTGTGTTGTATTGTGTTGTATTGTGCTGTGTTGTGTTGTATTGTGTTGTATTGTGTTGTATTGTGCTGTATTGTATCGTGTTGTGTTGTGTTGTGCTGTACTGTATCGTGTTGTGTTGCATTGTGTTGTATTGTGCTGTATCACTACACCGGCACTTTTGACTCTGTGAGTGTGCTGTACTGTGTTGTGTTGTGTTGTGTTGTATTGTGTTGTGTTGTGTTGTGTTGTGTTGTATTGTGCTGTATCACTACACCGGCACTTTTGACTCTGTGAGTGTGCTGTACTGTGTTGTGTTGTGTTGTGTTGTGTTGTGTTGTGTTGTGTTGTATTGTGCTGTATCACTACACCGGCACTTTTGACCCTGTGAGTGTGTTGTACTGTGTTGTGTTGTGTTGTGTTGTGTTGTGTTGTGTTGTGTTGTATTGTGCTGTATCACTACACCGGCACTTTTGACTCTGTGAGTGTGCTGTACTGTGTTGTGTTGTGTTGTGTTGTGTTGTGTTGTGTTGTGTTGTATTGTGCTGTATCACTACACCGGCACTTTTGACCCTGTGAGTGTGTTGTACTGTGTTGTGTTGTGTTGTGTTGTGTTGTGTTGTATTGTGTTGTGTTGTGTTGTGTTGTGTTGTGTTGTATTGTGTTGTGTTGTGTTGTATTGTGCTGTGTTGTGTTGTATTGTGTTGTATTGTGTTGTATTGTGCTGTATTGTATCGTGTTGTGTTGTGTTGTGCTGTACTGTATCGTGTTGTGTTGCATTGTGTTGTATTGTGCTGTATCACTACACCGGCACTTTTGACTCTGTGAGTGTGCTGTACTGTGTTGTGTTGTGTTGTGTTGTGTTGTGTTGTATTGTGTTGTGTTGTGTTGTGTTGTGCTGTATTGTGCTGTGTTGTGTTGTGTTGTATTGTGTTGTGTTGTGTTGTGTTGTGCTGTATTGTGCTGTACTGTGTTGTGTTGTGTTGTGTTGTATTGTGTTGTGTTGTGTTGTGTTGTATTGTGTTGTGTTGTGTTGTGTTGTGTTGTATTGTGCTGTATCACTACACCGGCACTTTTGACTCTGTGAGTGTGCTGTACTATATTGTGTTGTGTTGTATTGTGCTGTGTTGTGTTGTGTTGTATTGTGTTGTATTGTGCTGTATCACTACACCGGCACTTTTGACTCTGTGAGTGTGCTGTACTGTGTTGTGTTGTGTTGTGTTGTGTTGTGTTGTGTTGTGTTGTGTTGTGTTGTGTTGTGTTGTATTGTGTTGTATTGTGCTGTACTGTGTTGTGTTGTGTTGTGTTGTATTGTGCTGTGTTGTGTTGTGTTGTATTGTGCTGTATCACTACACCGGCACTTTTGACTCTGTGAGTGTGCTGTACTGTGTTGTGTTGTGTTGTGTTGTGTTGTGTTGTATTGTGTTGTATTGTGCTGTACTGTGTTGTGTTGTGTTGTGTTGTATTGTGCTGTGTTGTGTTGTGTTGTATTGTGCTGTATCACTACACCGGCACTTTTGACTCTGTGAGTGTGCTGTACTGTGTTGTGTTGTGTTGTGTTGTGTTGTGTTGTGTTGTATTGTGCTGTACTGTGTTGTGTTGTGTTGTGTTGTATTGTGCTGTGTTGTGTTGTGTTGTGTTGTATTGTGCTGTATCACTACACCGGCACTTTTGACTCTGTGAGTGTGCTGTACTGTGTTGTGTTGTGTTGTGTTGTGTTGTGTTGTGTTGTATTGTGCTGTACTGTGTTGTGTTGTGTTGTGTTGTATTGTGCTGTGTTGTGTTGCATTGTGTTGTATTGTGCTGTATCACTACACCGGCACTTTTGACTCTGTGAGTGTGCTGTACTGTGTTGTGTTGTGTTGTGTTGTGTTGTGTTGTGTTGTATTGTGTTGTATCACTACACCGGCACTTTTGACCCTGTGAGTGTGTTGTACTGTGTTGTGTTGTGTTGTGTTGTGTTGTGTTGTATTGTGCTGTACTGTATTGTGTTGTATTGTGTTGTGTTGTGTTGTATTGTGTTGTGTTGTGTTGTGTTGTATTGTGCTGTACTGTGTTGTGTTGTGTTGTGTTGTGTTGTATTGTATTGTGCTGTACTGTATTGTGCTGTATTGTGTTGTGTTGTATTGTGTTGTGTTGTGTTGTGTTGTATTGTGTTGTATTGTGCTGTATTGTGTTGTGTTGTATTGTGCTGTACTGTATTGTGTTGTATTGTGCTGTATTGTGTTGTGTTGTATTGTGCTGTACTGTATTGTGTTGTATTGTGCTGTATTGTGTTGTGTTGTATTGTATTGTGCTGTATTGTATTGTGTTGTATTGTGCTGTATTGTGTTGTGTTGTATTGTGTTGTATTGTGTTGTGTTGTATTGTGCTGTACTGTATTGTGTTGTATTGTGTTGTATCACTACACCGGCACTTTTGATTCCGTGAGTGTGCTGTACTGCATTGTGTTGTGTTGTGTTGTGTTGTATCATATTGTATTGTATTGCACTGCATTGCATTGTATTGCACTGCATTGCATTGTATTGCACTGCATTGCATTGTATTGCTACACCGACTTTGTTGATTCCGTGAGTGGCCCGAGATGGTGTATTGTCTTCTTCTTGTTGTGATGCACACTGATACAGTGACTATCTTCGGCCACACACCAAACTCTAAGCGATTTTGTAACAAGGAATCATTTGCATAACTGGCTTCTTACTTGGATTGGGCCGACAGAGAGCTGCTATGAGGCGCTCATCATTCGTTTCCTGTCCAGTGTCAGTCAGGTTTCAGTCACACGTGCATGTGAGTGGATTGTTCTACAGAATTTGACCAAGGACAACTCTTGTATTGTATTGTATTGTATTGTATTGTATTGTATTTTGTCACAACAGCTTTCTCAGTGTGATATTCGGGCTGCTCTCTCTGAGGAGAGCGCGTCGCCAGAGTGCAGCGCCATCCATATGGTTGTTTTTTTTTTAAATTTTCTGTTTGCAAGTGTTTATTTGTTTGTTTGTTTGTTGTTGTTGTTGTTTTTATCAAGGTGGATTTTTCTCCAGAATTTTGCCAGCTACACCCCCCCCACACCCCCCCCCACCCCCCCCCACCACCCCTCCCCCCCCCCCCCTTTTTCCGTGTGTTCTTTCACGTGCGCTTCGTGCATGCTGCTCACGGGATCTTGGTTCCTCATTTCATCCGAAAGGCTAGCACCCAGAGAATCACTCATGGTCCAGTGGAGGTGGGGGTAAAAATCCCGGTCTGTGTTGCATGGGCCTCGAACCTGCTGACGCTCGCTTCCTTAACGGGCGTGTTACCACTGGGCCACCGCTCCACCTTGTTGGTGTGTCGTGCTGTGTGCCTGTGCAGAGGGTGGCTTTCTGTTGCCTTTTTCACTGGAGGAGGAAAATGAAAGCGTTCGAAAAATCTGGTTTAGATCAAAAGGGGCCCGCCCCTTCCTCTCCCCCCCGCTCCCCCCCGCCCCCGACACCCCCCTAGCCCCCCCCCCCTCCCACCCCTCACCCCCCCCCCCCCCCCACACACACACACACCCCGACATAATACTGTAAACTCGAAACAAGTAAATAAATGAATGAATAGGAAAAAGAAACAAAACCTGACGACCGAGATAACGAACGAATGAATACTATGTGAATAAGTGAATGACTGAAATAATATATGTTTTCTCTTTTCCAGTTCCTTTTCGAGAAATGTTCCTGAAGTCAGACTGCTGCACAAGAGGACGTCGTGAAAACACTCAATTCATAATGAACTACAGAGACCTACCACAAGATAATGCAACATTCTACAAGTCAACTACTTCGGCATGTGCGCGGTTCATAGTGGAAACTTTAGGGAGATGTTTTTGGGATCATGATTCTGGTACACAAAGCATAGGTGCTGTGAATGGGTTGAGAAAGTTGTGTTGTACAGTTGGTAACAACTGTTTAATGAAGTGATCATAACCTGTTAATTGTATATTTACATGAAATTGATCTGTATTCGTAGGTTAACGACTTTTGAACAATACTTCTTAGCTCGGTAACATATGGATCTGAGAGCTATTTCTTGTGATGCTACTCATGTTTAGTGATTAAAAAGCAGCCACGATGTATATTAAGCATTGCTGAAACAGAAGCTGATGAAGTGTTTTAGATTTTTTTTTATATTTCACGACACCTTTTTGAACGTTTGAAAATGCTTCTTTTCTTTGACTACCTGAATGCCGTACACGTCAGGTGTGGAAACAGATGAATCAGAAAACAAAAAACAAATTGCGTACACGTATTTGTCATTTAATGACATGGATATCAAATCATAAGAAAAGATACTTCAACTCACTGACTTCGTCTTCCATTCAGACAGATGGAAAACAGTCACAAGACAAAGAGACAGTTCGATGATAAGATTTCTCAAAGTGTGTGTTATTTCATGATATACTAAAAATGATTTTCAACAGTCTTCATCTTATTGACTGGCGGAGACACTGAACAAACGTTATGGTAACAGAGCAAACCACTGTCTGTCTGACAACACTGTACTTGAACACACGTGTTTCAGTCAATGATCCTCACCGTTTCCTCCATTCTGACGATGATTTCGTTCTAAGTTCAAACATTTCGAATATCTATTTATAATCATTCGTATATGCGAAGGCTTGTGTGTGGTTTCTGTGTATTTTATTTTATCTTATTTTTATTTTTTACTCTGTTGTAGTTCATATTATTGCTGTTTAATACCGTATTTTAATGAGTTTTGTTATCAGACTTACCACTTGTTTCAGTTCTGCCTTGAGTGAATTTGCTTTGAATGGTCGATTAATAATCCCGTGATTAAAAGTCATGTCATTATCGTGTGTGCTCGTCTTCTCGGTATACTCAGCACTGCAGTCACTCTCATGTGCATTGAACAACGTGTAGCAATTGAATGAAGATATGGTGTTGTTCCTAGTGAACTTTTTCTTCTGCATTAACGACGATTAAACACACCGTGCAAAAAATGAATCTGTGATAAAACAAAGAAACTGTGTATGTGTGTGTGTGTGTAGGGGGGGGGGGGCGTGTTTGTGTGTGTGTGTGTGTGTGTGTGTGCTGCGCGCGTATGTGTATGAGAGTGTGACTGAAGAGGCGGGAGTGCTTGTTGTCATAACCAGCGTTGGTTCAGTACTTGTATAGTTAACATCTAACAGCCTCATTTCAATTTGTCACAGAATTCCTTGTGAAAAATCCACATTAAAATACAGCACTTACGCTTCTCTCTCTCTCTCTCTCTCTCTCTCTCTCTCTCTCTCTCTCTCTTCTCTCTCTCTCTTTCTCTCTCTCTGTCTCTGTCTGTGTTCAGTAACCTATATCACCTATTGCCTTTGTGCACGAGCTTACTCCCTTGATTAATAACACAAAAACATAGCCCATTCACTCATACTCCAGCTCCACATAAAAACAAAACAAACGCAAAAAACACATACAGCAACACATACTGGGTTACATGGTTACCAGTAACACAGAAGATCCTCAGACCCGATTCCTTCCATCACTTGTTATCGCCTTCCCCAAGAAAAGAAACCTCCAAAACTGCCAGAACTCCCAACACCAACCATGCCAAGTAATGTCCAGATCATTCTAAACAGATTACAGCAGCAAGCAGACACCAGTATTGCTGAAGAACAAGCTGGATTCCGCAAAGGTAGAAGTACCATGGAAAATATATTCAACCTGCGTTCCCTTTGCGAAAAACACAAACACCAGAGGGAATTCTACTTCGTCTTCATGGACTTCAAGAAGGCATTTTGCAGAGTCTGGCAGAAAGCCAATAAAATATAAAATTATCATTGGGTAAAAGCTTATCAACACCATCCAGCAACCATACTTCAAAGCAACAAGTGTGGTACTCACACAGGGTGCTGTTGGAGAGTCGTTAAATCGCTGCTGCTTAGTGTCAAAGGAAGTGGTGTAGCGCCCATATAATTATGCAACAAATCTAAAACTGTTTTTTCAGTGCTGGTGAAATGTGCACGAGTCTTCAGCGCCGTGCGTGTACATGCTATTGCACTTCTGCATCCGTCAGAGGGGGAATGGGGGTGGGGGGGTTGGGGGGGGGAGGGGAAGAGACAGAGAGAGAGAGAGAGTCAGCATGTTGACAGGTAACGTGGTTCTGGGAAGGACTGCAGTGGTGGTGTAATCTTTGTAAAGTGTGGGCGGGATGTGGTTTTGTTAAAAACAACCAAGTTTCAAGAATGATTGACCAAACTGACACAGGTAACTTTTAAATTTCCCCATGGAAAATGGTGGGTGGACTGATACACCCCTTCCCCAACCCTCTCCACAACAAGCAGACTGATCATACGGCCCATATGTCAGCAACAAAACGTTTCGTGTTGCAGTGAATGAGTAAAGGTTGTGTGTGGAAGAGGCCACGTCGGTGATCTTTCTGACAAGACAGTGGGTTCACACACACACACACACACACACACACTGTGACAGAGCATCAGGTCATGTGACTGTGACACGGGCATCAGGTCATGTGACCTAACCCGTGCAGCGAAGATGCAGACGACACGCGACAAGAGAATGCAGACGACTGACACTTTCTGTCATCTGAAAGTGAATTCCATTCATCCACTCCCACGAACAGTGCAACAGAATTAATGCTCATCCAGCTTCGTTCTGCTCGTGCTGCCGACGTGACTGGTGTGCGTACTCTGGTTTCGCTCACAAGGCTGGCAGAGAACTTGGTCCCTTTCGCACAACAGACGGAGAAAGTGCAGTTTGTTGAACTGAAGCCAGTGATCTGTGTCCGCAGCGTCTCGTGAAGAAAAACGACCAGCGGTTCGCTGAGAGGAGGCAGAGCCATGACCTGGTTTGGGAATGTGGTAGCACGTGGCTTCTGTCGGCTGTTGAACAACTACCTGTCTGTAGGTCAGTACTTCTGAGGTCACTGACCCATGGTCAGTTAGTACTGCGTAATGTCTTACTCAACGTTTGTGTTGACTGAAGTATAGGTCTTGTGAGGCTGTCTGTCTGCGTATTCTTCCCACTGTGTGTTGTGTGTAGTGTGATACTGTTTTGTCCCAACAGATTGGGCGATATCTACATTTCTTCTCACTGTGTGTTGTGTGTAGTGTGATACTGTTTTGTCCCAACAGATTGGGCAATATCTACATTTCTTCTCCTCCACTACTCTGTGACTGACGCAGTGAACGTCCACGCCTTGTTGTGGACACTGCTCGTTCCGTCTTGAGGGGGAAAATTGTAGTTATTGCTACTGATTTCTCTTTGTTAAATCCCGGCGGCTTTCCGCAGGGAGAACTGTTGCCACAGTACAGCGCCACCAACTTTTCTTCTGTCTGCAAGCGTATTGTTTTGCAACTAGATGATTGTCAACAGAATCATTCCAGGGTCAATTCTCTTGATGCCGTGCCTCACGTGCAGTGTGGGATGCTGCACACGGGACCTCGGGTGTATCGTCTCATCTGAATGACTTTGCATTCAGGCCACCATTCAAGGTCTGCTGGAGGGGGACAAATCGAATTCGATCCCACACGCTCAGATTCTGTCGCTTCCAAAGTGGATGCGTTACCACCAGGCAGCCCCCCCCCCCCTTTTGTGTGTATAGGCAGATGATCAAATAAGCACGCTGAAGATCCTGTAATCCATGTCATCGTTTTGTGGGTTAATGTATGGAAACGGGAACGTACCCAGCATGCACACCTCTGAAAACAGTGTGACTGGCCAAATAGCGGGGCCAGCACATAAAAAAAAACAAAAACGGTCATGCAACTAAAATCACATGCGTGTCTGTGTGTCATGTGTGTGCGCTCGCGCGCGCGTGTGTGTGTGTATCTCTGTGTGTGACTGAAACCTGACTGAATGACACAGGAAACGAATGATGAACGCCCCGGCAAATGGCAGCTTATCAGCCGGCTTTACCCAAGTAGGGAGCCTGTTGTTCAAATGACTCCGTGTTTCTAAAGTGCTTAGAGCTTGGTCTCTGACCGAGGATAGGTTCTGTATAACTGTCCTTATTATCATCATCATCATCATCACCATTATAAATATACGTCTCCAATCTTCTTGCCAGCATCAAATACCAGTGCTTTTGTGATCTGCATCTCTGACCCTGTATCTTTCTGTCTGTCCCAAATGTCTGTCTCTTTATATTGGTGTGTATGTGCGTGCATGCGTGCGTGCGTGCGTGCGTGCGTGTGTGTGTGTGTGTGTGTGATCTGTATGTGATTTGTATGTGTGTATTGTCTTACATGATGCATGTATCATTTAAATGTACATATGTGCGGTCAAACATATAAAAGAATGGTGCATGCGCGTGCCCTCAGTGCTTCGATCAGGCCTAATTTATGTGATTATTTTCATTTCATTTTTATACTCCTGCTCATTCAGCTTCCCATATCAACGTGACAACATGCTCTCTCTGTGATATTTACGACATAGAAAAAAAAAGAAACCATTATTGAATTATAGCTCAATGTCATGTTGATCGATCAATCATCAGTCAGTAAAAGGAATGAACGGAACACACACACACACACACACACACACACACACACAGAGAAGGGGCGGTTAGTCTGGGGAATTGTGTCGTCAATGAGATCGGTTATCTCCCATCAACCGTTCGCTGTCACTCGTTCTGCCCAGTTTTCTGTCCTGTTGTATACTGTTCTTGGGTCTCTCAGAAGTACTTTCTGTGAAAGGAAGGCAAACACCAATTTGCTTTGATCATGTTTGAAAACTATACATAAAATTCACGTCTACTCGCCTTTTCATTTCCTACCTAGTTCAGTATGGCTGTCTGTCTGTCTCTTTCTCTGTCTCTGTCTCTCTGTGTCTCTGTCTCTCTGTGTCTCTGTCTCTCTCTGTCTCTGTCTCTCTCTCACGCAGTAACAACTACTTTACTCTCCCACTCTCCCTCCCGAATGTGAAGCCTTCGCTTTAACGTAAATGATGTGTATAAAACATTTAAGCCGTGCGCAAAAGCAAAAATATAGACAATTACAACAAAGGTTTTGAAGAAAGGAGAGGAAAATATATAGAAGGGATATAAGGCTATGCATGACTGCCATATCAAGCACATCAACCGGCTTTTGAACTTAACAATCCACAGGGCGCTATCGGTGTTGGGCCACCGAGAGGCCTCAGGTCAAAGGAGACCCTACATTGCTGCTGACGGTATCAGACGAAGAGAGAGAGAGAGAGAGGTGGTTGGTATAATGGAGGGGGGGCTGGGGGTTGTGCTAATTTGCAGTATACAACTGTATGCAATGCTGCACCACAGCTTAGGCCTTGTCCCACCAGCAAGCAGGAGGCAGGTGGTGCCCCAGGGCACCCTAGTGGTGCGCCAGGCCTGCACAGCGCCGTATCAAATTTGCGGGGTGGGGGCGAGGTCGGGGAGGGGGGTGGGGTGGGGCTGCAGGGATGAATTGTCTGTTTGGACACCCTCGGGAGGAAGATGCCTAGGGTTGGGGACTGGACTGTTTCAGGGGGGAGGGTGTTCCAGTCGCGGATCGTTCTTGGGAAGAACCTGGGGCATCATATACTGAGTTCCTGCTAATCACGGCACTCGTAAGGGCAGACTGAACCTCGCCTGTGTCCCTCCAGGGACGGTACCCACGACATCACAGCCATGGAAGTGGAGGAAGAATCAAGACACCACTACCACGATACACAGCATGAAAGGCCTCAGGATCTGGAAGAACTTTTGTTTTCACCATTTTGTGATCAGTGACGAGAGTGGTGATGCTGCTCTTGGGGACTTTGATCACGTGTGGGACGACTTGACGAGATGTACTCTGCACTTCCTTCCATGTATACCTCGGTGTCAACCGGATCGGGGAGATACAAGATACATACACGGGAAATGTGAGCAACGCTCCCAAAGACATCAGTGAAGAGGATGACACCCGACTGTGTGGTCTCTTTCTTCCTATTTGAGTTCCAGCACACTTATTCTGGGTAGGAGCGAGCCAAGGGCCGAAACGTTCCGCAGCGACGTGCCTCTGAAAAGCAGATATGCCCTCCAGTCAGTCGTCAGTCCATGTGTGGGTGACCGTTTATCATGGTTTTCTTTGTCTCTGAGCGAATCACTCGGTTCATTGTGTGCTCCGTTTTTGTTGTTGTTGTTGTTGTTGTTCAGTGTTTAAAAGGAACGGATTAACCATCCGTGTCGTTCTATTAGAGGAGAACATCGGCACCACAGGACGTACTCAGTTTGATTGCTTGAATACTGGTAAAGCGCTAGGAAAACGGATTGGAGGCTCAGTGTTATTCACGTATCCATGATCAAGGATGGATACAAAAGCTCAAATTATCCAGCGGTTTTGATTCCAGCCCTAGTAGAGCAGAAGTTTAAAGGCAGAACTAGCATGTTAAATTGCAGCGGACAACAGTTTGAAGTTCCATAAAGATTATGTGAACGGTCTGAGGTGCAAAACACTCATGTTGCCGCATTGTCTTCAGACACAAAATGGACCAGTGGTCTGGCCCGGAAACGGGCGGGGATGGGGTGGGGATTGAGAATGGCACAGACTCTTTGATTTATTTAGATACTGATTTAATCATTGTGAAACACACACACACACACACACACACACACACAAAGCAAAACAAAAAAACAAACAAAAAAAGCGAGTGAATCTATATCAAAAAGAATTCTCTGGCAACAGGAAAGCCATTCTGTGAAAAGGAAATTATGGGAAATGTCCATCTCTCCACAACTCACTTCCCCCTCGCGCTCCTTTCCCTCCAGGGCCCTCTCTTGAAAGGGTTTTGTTGATCACTTGTGCTATTCTCTCTCTCTCTCTCTCCTCTCTCGGGGGCATGACGGGTAATGGCGACCAGGCAGCAGCTCATGCCAACAGGTGCAGAGAATTTTGCGCTTTGGAGAGTGGCGAAGGACTGTTCCAACCCAGAATTGTGTGCAACTGTTTTGCAAAAGAATAGTGCAAAGGTAATACAGAAAAAATGGTTGACCTGATGACTTGGAGGGCTGCTGTCGGTTCTTTTTGTGGAAAAACGCGAGGTTTGCAAAAGGTGTACCGTGACTTTTCACAAGAACAACAGGTGAGCGATGACAGTGATACTCGGGCATGTATCTCGACGACTGATGTTATTGTCGCTTTCGCGTCTTGTTGCGTCATCGTGGCACTGATCAACAGTATTTTATGCAATGTATGGTCAGTGTTGTCTTTGGACGGTGCATGGTTAATCAATGAAGGACATGCAAGAATAACTAGGTCATGTGCAGAAGATGTCCTGTGTGTCAATGGCAGTGGCAGTTATTGTCAGCTAGCAGTGCACGTGCCAGTGCTTGTTTCCGCCTTTTGCGTGGAGCACGCAGTGTTGTCGCTGCGCAGGCTGATTCTTAGTGGAGACATTGAGACAAACCCTGGCCCCAACACGAACGGACAACCCAATACAACTGAAGAGTGTGACAAGGTGACAGACACAGTGACAGTCCGTGACGACATTGTTAACAAACTGATGCAAGCCATGCAGCAGCAATTCACTGAACAAACTCGAGTAATCAGAAACGACCTGACTGAAATCAAAGACGAACTGGGTCAAGTTAAACAACAATGCGAAGAAATTAACACACGATGTGACAGACTTGAGAATGAACACAGGCACCTGACGGAGACAGTGACTTGCATCACAACCGACATGCAACAACTGTTTGAAGAATCGAATGAAAAGAGAGAAGAATTTCGACAACTCTCAGATACAGTTAATGAGATCAGACAAGAGACTGACCAACTCAAATCGGACACAGACAGACTGGAGGACTTCTCACGCAGGGATAATTTGAGGTTTTTTGGAATTCCCCAGTTAGAGTCCAAAGAAACTTTTGAAACATGTGCGAAAACAGTCGTGGATACTCTCAACAACATTGACGGACACAAAACATGGACTGCCGATGATATTATAAGAGCACATCGGACGGGATATGAACGACATGGACAACCAAAGCCCATGATTGTTAAATTCAGCAAATGGAAAGACAAAATGTCATTGCTGACCAACAGAGACAGGAGAGAAAGACTGCAGGGAAGGGGAGTGCGGATCGCCAACGACTTGACAAGGGCACAGGCCCAGATCGTTGCCAGTGCGAGAAGAGAGGGGAAAAGAGCCTTTTTCCAAAAAGGACAGTTGGTAATTGGTCCTAGACTTCTTGATACCCGAACGTACGCACAGGTTGCAGTGGGAGGGGGTGATCACAGTGTAGGTGCCAGTTCCGACAAAGCACATCACGATCACTCCTCAGTGGTGATGAAGCAGGGGGTGTCTGGCTTGGTCATTCAACAGGAAAAGTCCCCTCACCCTGACAGTAGACAGAACTTGACGGTGACAGACAACAATACAAAACAGTACAAATCAGACAACACGGACAGGAATCTTTCTCCCCCCTCCCCACCCATTGACAAATCTGGTACCCAGTGTCCGAGTCAGGTCAGCAGTGCAGGTGGTGACGGGGGTTTCCCTCGGCACGGTGCAGTGACACAACGACGCGGGTCAGCGAGTGACAGCGGGGATTCCCCGTGTCATGGCGCGGCGGGTCAACCTGGCAGGGACACACGTGCAGCACGCGCCAGACAGACGGGGATGCACGCCTGCCTTGGTCAACAGCAACGGAGATCTCCGGCTGGTACAGTGCGTGGCGGAGGGAGAGGGGGTGGCAGTGTCAGCGACAGGCACCTGCGTTCAAGCGGCTTTAAAAAGCCATAGGACAGGCCCGGCCATCCAATTCAGTGGAAATTTTTGTCTTATAATGTAGAAAATTTGTACAGCAAATTAAATGACATTTCTTTCTTGAATTATGTAAATAAATTTGATTTTGTTTGTTTAACAGAAACGTTCCTTGATTCATCCTTCGATTATAATGGAGTTTTTACAGATTATAAAAAAATTTCATGCGCCAGCTAAAAAGATTTCATTTCACGGCAGAAATTCAGGTGTTTTGTTGCTAGTAAGAAAGAGTATTGAAAAAAATGTTAAAGAAATAAAGTTGTCTTGTGATAATACTATAGCAATAAGAATAGACAAAAATGTGTTTGGTTTTGATAAAGATGTGTTAGTAGCTTGTTATGTTGTCCCAGAAGGAGGACCCATTTACAGTGATAAATTTATCAAAGATGGTATTTTAATTTTGGAAGAAGCTTTACTGCATGAATTTGAAAATGAAGAAGTGTATATTATGATTACAGGGGATTTGAATGCCAGAACAGGACACCAGCAAGCGGAAAGTGAAGCGATGACTAACTATTTGAGTCATATGGAGTATACTGACATAGATGAGGAAAGTGGTTCACGTTATTCAAAAGACAATATTGTTAATAATTTTGGTAAATCACTGCTGAACTTATGTTTCATGTTTGATTTGATTATTCTGAACGGCTTCTGTAGAAGTAATGAAGAGGGTGATTATACTTTTGTATCACCAAATGGTGCCAGTGTAATTGATTATTTTTTGGTTTCTGAAAATTTGCACTTGAACTTTGATTTGCATGTTGGGGAAAAGGTGGACTCATGGCATCTACCAGTTGAGGTAACATGTGAAAAAAATAATGATCATTTAGGGAATAAAAATACTGTATTACAGGTTGAAGAAAAAATTATCTGGTCTGATGAGAATGCAAACAAGAATGAAGTAGAGAGTCAGGAGTTTTACGATAGTTTACAGAAAGCTTTTGAGTTATATGTAAATGTGAATGAAAGTTTAGACATGTTTGTTAGTGCTTTATACAGTGCGGCTGCTTGTATGGTCAGAAAAGTGGGAAAAGGGAAGAAGAAAAGTAATGACTGGTTCGATGAGGAGTGTGAACGAAAGAAACAAGAAGTTAAGAGGTTACTTCGAGTTTCCAAAGGTGTAAAACAGAAAAAGACAAAAAAGAAAAAAGAGAATTGTATGCTTTGTGTCGAAAAGAATATGTTAGATTAAGAAAAATAAAGGAAAGAGAGTTTGTAGAAAATAGATTAAAAAAGCTCCAAGATTCAGTAAATGACTCCAAGGCATTTTGGGCAGTATTAAGATCTGTAAACAGAAAAACTTTTATATACAATGAAATATCTAATGAACAATGGCAGTGTTTTCAACGAATCTATCAATAATATAGAGCAAGGAGATGATATACAGTTTGAGGATGAAGATAATTTTGAACCATTATTTAATGACCCAATATCTAAAGAGGAAGTTATTGCAGGTATTAAACATTTGAAAGCAGGAAAAAGTGCAGGACCAGATAATATTGTCGGCGAAATGTTAAAACATGCAAATTCAGCCATTATTGATTTCCTTGTTAAATTATTTAATCAACTCTTTGAAAATGGTACTTTCCCTTTAGATTGGGCAAAATCTATAATTATTCCAATGTACAAGAAAGGAGATGTCAACAAACCTGATAATTATCGTGGAGTAGCACTCACTAGCATTTTAAGTAAAGTCTATACTCACATCCTAAATAAAAGATTAACAAAATGGTCTGAAAAAGAAGAAAAGATAATTGAAGAACAAGCAGGGTTTAGAGCGAGGTATAGTACCATAGATCATATATTTACATTGTATTCCCTTGTACAAAAATACCTGCTCAATAATACAAAACTTTATGTTGCCTTTGTGGATTTCAGGAAGGCTTTTGATTCTGTGAACCGTAATATTCTATGGCATGTTTTGCGTGAAAGTGGTGTGAACGGAAAATTGTATATGGCTCTCAAGGGTGTTTATAAATCAGTGCTTGCATGTGTGCGTGCGAATGGTGCATATTCAGAATACTTTGATTGTCCAAACGGAGTTAAGCAAGGCTGTCTTTTAAGCCCACAAATGTTCTCTTTCTTTATCAGTGAACTAGCAGTGGAACTCTCAAGAAAAGGAAGGCACGGAATTCAGATGATTCCCGGAGCAGTTGAGATATTTTTACTAATGTTTGCAGATGTTATTCTTTTTTCCGGAACCGTTATAGGCTTGCAAAACCAGTTAGATGCATTAAAAGAAGAAGCAGATCGTTTAGGCTTAACAGTTAACTATAAAACTAACATAATAGTATTTAGAATAGGTGGACATTTGTCAGTGCGTGAAAAATGGTTGTATAGAAATGTAAACATTAAAGTAACTAATTCATACAAGTATTTAGGAATGGTATTTTCAACAAAATTAAGCCTGAACTATGCGTGGGACGAATCATGCAGAAAAGGGAAAAAGGGTGTTATTGAAATCTTGAAATCATTAAAAAAAAGAAAAAAAAGCTTAACTCAATTGATTGTTGTATTTTTTGGAAAATGTTTGACACACAGATAGAACCTATACTTACATATGCAGCTGAAGTTTGGGGACTAAAAGTAAATTCACAAATGGAGAAAGTGCATACATATGCAATAAAACGTTTCCCTAATGTACCTATTCATTCATCCAACACAATGTTATATGGTGAAACAGGCAGATACCCTTTGTACATAAAAACATTTGTGAAATGCATTAAATATTGGCTTAAATTACTGAAGCTTCCACAATCACGTTTATGTAGACAGGCTTACGATATGATGCTGTTACAATTGGAATTAGATAAAGAAAACTGGGCTTTTAGTGTTAAAAAGGTTTTATGTGAACATGGTTTTGGAATTGTGTGGATGTGTCAGGATGTAGGAAATGAACAGCAATTTATAGCAGAATTTAAAGACAGGCTAATTTGTTCTTTTTAACAGAACTGGCACTCGGATATGGAAAGTAATGACAAATATAGTTGGTTTTTCACATTTAAAAGCACATTTCAGATGGAAAAATATCTCACAGTTATAACAAATAAATGGCACAGACTAAATTTGGCAAAATTTCGCCTGAGAACGTGTGGTTTCAAAGCAAACAAAAGATGGTTTCAAGCAGACACATCCACAGAATCGCCATGTCATTTGTGTGCATTCAGAGTTGATGATGAAATACATTTCCTGTTTCAGTGTAAGTCATATGATGAACTGAGAAAAAAATGTGCATTCTTTGAGTTAGATATTGCTAAAAGACATGATCTCGTTGCTGCTTTATCGTCTGATGATGAAGTTATAATACAGTCGATAGCGAAATTTATTGCAGAAGCATACACATTAAGACATAACCTTATTAACGATAACAATAACGGTAATAACGAGGAAAATAATCCTGTGTAGTATCTAGTCTTGTGTGTGTTCTGATGATAAGTAAATATCGATAAATTACATAACAACACAACAGAATGGGTGGCTGAGTTTGGTTATATTATTCCTTTTTTCTTTTTATTTTCTAAGTGTTTATTTCATTTGTTTAAATTTGAGGAACTTTGAAAAAGAATGTGAGAGGGTATGTGAGAGGTACTACTGGATAGAGCAGAATGTGATCTGCTATTCTTGTGTTGAACAAAAATAACCCGTCTCCCCCTTGTCAATAGACCCTTGCAGGTAATGACAATAAAGTGTCAAAGTCTCTCTCTCTCTCTCTCTCTCTCTCTCTCTCTCTCTCTCTCTCTCTCTCTCTGTTTTCTTACACCTAGTGGCCTATAAATCCATCTCCATCTATGTGTGCGTATGTGTAAGTATGTGTGTGTGTGTGTTTGCGTGTAAACAAGTGTGCTTGCGAACGTGTAAGAATGCCACCAACTGTCATACGTGTACCTTCAATGATACTGTGTACATCTGTTCCAGTGGCGCTTGGGTTGACACTGTCCGTGGTGTACAAGTCCACGTGGGGGTTGTTCCTGGTGGCGGAGCTGATAGCAGTGAGTCTGGTGATGATGGTGCTAAGTTTGTTTTTGCTTTGCGAATTCGTCAGCACAAACGTCTTACTTTCTCCGTTAGTGGCGGTGGCGGATTTTATCACGGGGATTCCTGGTGCGGGGGGGTTGATTGAAACGATCGGGGTACCCCTCCTTTTCGTGCCAGAGGATCCGGTGAGTGAGGGCGATCTTGGCCAAGCACTAACAGCGTTCATCAGACAGGCCGCCTTTGTTGTTGCCGCCGTCATCTCTCAGCCTGAACCGGACACGTGGAAGCTGTTTCTCACGTTCGAGTTGTGGTTCGTGGGGTTTCCGTGGCTGACCAATCTTCTGACGACGCAGTATCGGAGGGGTTGCCTTTTTTTCCCAGCGACAAGAACGTATCCAGACTGTTCAGACTGGTTGTGGCGGCTTGCGCCCTGGACGATGCTGCGTCCTGCTTGGGGCCTTGGAAGCTGTGTGCCTTGATCGTCTTCATGATCAGCTCTGACCCACCTTTTCTGGAGTCCCTCAAGGCCGTGGCAGATAAGGTGCGGGTGGATTATCTGGACGGGTTCAATGCGCAGGTGGTGCACGGGATGGTGGTGGTGGTGGACTTGGCGGCGTGCTCGTGGTACTTCTCCGGGCTGCTGCAGGAGGAGGAGGGGTTCTCCGCGGCGGGGCTGACCCTGGCAGCCATCTGTGTCATCCCTGTCCCGCTGCTGCTGTGGCACCTGTTCGGGAGGGAGGTGCGTCCGAAGCTGCAGCGTTTGTCTGACACGCGGCGAGCCAGCAGAGCGGAGCTGAGGGCCTACAACGATGTGTGTGCCGTGTGCCTGTGCCCCATGCGTGCTGCACGTGTCACCCCCTGTCGACATCTCTTCCACGGCAAGTGTGTGCTTAGGGTGTTGGGATACAGCAGTCAGTGCCCCGTGTGCTGGGAGCGCCTGTAACGGTGGGCCCCTCCTTGCAGGTGGAGGGACAGGCTGTGGACGATGCCCACGACGACGACGACGTTCTCCTCAGCATGACCACTGTGTGGATGCACACGGCTCGGTAAGGAAAGCGGGATGACTGTGTGTCCCTGGCGTCCACAGGTGTGCATGTCAGAAATGTGCTCACAGTAAAAAACAAACAAACAAACAAACAAAAAAACAACTGATTTCCACTTGGAAGTCACCAGCTTGTCAACGTGAGGCTCCCCTTGTTTTCTTTCTGTTTGCGTTTTTGTTTTATGTTTTCTTTTTTTTTTGGGGGGGGGGTTGGGGGGTGTTAGCGCTTTATGTCGGTGAGAACCCTGCAGCCTGATTCGCAAGCCGGACACCGGAATGAGTCTCAGCATGCCAACTTTCTGAATGATACTAAAAATTTTTTTTAAAATTAAGTAGAGTAGCTGTTGCTACTGTTTACACAAATTCAAGCCATTTTTACTGACTCAGCGCTTCCTATCGGCCTGTAAAGGTAAGAAGAAACAAACTCAGTAACTTTCTCTTTGCACATTTCTTCTACTACTGGTGGCTTTTTGTTTGTTTGTTTTGTTTTGTTTTGTAAATGGGGACGTTTTGCTTTGCTGTTCTGTAAATTCATTTACCTGCGTGACTATAAGTTGTGTGTGAGAAACCATTGAAATAAGTATGAACCGATATTTTCTTTTGAAAGGCATATGATAAAATTGGTGACTGCTCACATGGCCTGCAATTATTAGTTTACTTTTTATTGATCTCGTTTTAGAATTGACCTGCTTGGTGCTTGACGGAATATGTCTGCTAAATGTGATGTCGAAATCACTATGTTCAATACAATGATGAGGTGAAGTCCGATGAATGCAATCACGAAATGAGTCAGGTGAATATAATGACGAAATGAGTCTGGTGAATTTAATGACTAAATGTCTGGTGAATATAATGACAATATATCTGGTGAATATAATGACGAAATGAGTCTGGTGAATATAATGACGAAATGTCTGGTGAATATAATGACGAAATGATCTGGTGGATATAATGACGAAATGTCTGGTGAATATAATGACATTTTATCTCGTGAATATGATGACGAAATGAGTCTGGTGAATATAATGACGAAATGTCTGGTGAATATAATGACATTTTATCTCGTGAATACAATGACGAAATGAGTCTGATGAATATAATGACGAAATGAGTCTGATGAATATAATGACGAAATGAATCTGGTGAATATAATGACGAAATGAGTCTGGTGAATATAATGACGAAATGTCTGGTGAATGTAATGACGAAATGTCTGGTGAATACAATGACGAAATGAGTCTGGTGAATATAATGACGAAATGTCTGGTGAATATAATGACGAAATGAGTCTGGTGAATCTAATGACATTTCATCTGGTGAATATAATGACGAAATGAGTCCGGTGAATTTGATGACGAACTGTGCCTGATGAATGCAGTGGCGACATGGCTGAATATAATCACGATATGTATCTGGTGACTATAATGACAAAATGAGTCTGGTGAATGCAAAGACGAACTGTTCTGGTGAATGTAATGACGACGTGAGTGTGGTGAATGTATTAACGACGTATGTCTGATGAATGCAACGACATGCGTCTGGCGAATATAATAATGACACATGTCTGATGAATGAAATGAAGACACCAGTCTGGTGAATATAATGACTTGTGTCTGGCAAATGTAACGACGAAATGGGTGCAGCGAATACAGTGGGAACATACTTTGGTGATTGTAATGACGAAAAATGTCTAACGTATTTAATGACGAGATGAGTCGGACGAATGTAATGACGAAATGTGTCCAATGAAATTAATGACGAGTTGAGCGGTTGAGTTACGACATTAGCTCACAAACCGTAATACATATGTCAGTCTGGCGAACGTAACGGCATAGATCTGATGAGTGTAATGACGGCATGACTATGATGGATGTAATGACTCGGAGGAGATAAGTGATGAACGTAATGATAAGTCTGGCGAATGTGTTGACAAAATATATGTGTGCTAAATGTAATGACGAAATTTTGTAAATGTAATGAAAACATATGTCGTGTGCACGTATTAAATGACGAGATCGGTCTTGTGAATGTAAGGAGACATGAGTAAAGTGAATGTATTGACGAGATAAGTCTGAATGTACTGACTAGATGTCTTAATGTACTGGCGGGATAAGTCTGAATGTACTGACTAGATGTCTTAATGTATTGGCGGGATAAGTCTGAATGTACTGACTAGATGTCTTAATGTATTGGCGGGATAAGTCTGAATGTACTGACTAGATGTCTTAATGTACTGGCGGGATAAGTCTGAATGTACTGACTAGATGTCTTAATGTACTGGCGGGATAAGTCTGAATATACCGACGAGATGTCTGAATGTACTGGTGAAATAAGTCTGGATGTACTGACGAGATAAGTCCGAATGTACTGACGACATGTCTGAATGTTCCGACGAGAGAAGTCTGAATGTACTGCCGAGATGTCTGAATGTTCTGGCGAGATAAGTCTGAACGTGATTACGAGGTGAGCCAAGTGAATGTAATGAAACGAATCTGGACAATGTAATGAAGAGATTAGTCTGGTGAATGTAATGATGACGTATGTCTGGTAAAAGTAATGACAGAAATAACTTTGAGTGTGGTGAGGAGATACGTCTGTTGAATGAAATGACAAGTCTGGCGAATGTATTGACAAAATGTGTGGTGGTAAATGTAATGCGAAATGTCTGGCGCATTTGACAACGTGTGTCTTGTGAATTGAATGACGAGATAAGTCTGGTGATAGTAATGACGACACTTGTCTGATGAATGCAATGACGACACTTGTCTGATGAATGCAATGACGACACTTGTCTGATGAATGCAATGACGACACTTGTCTGATGTATGCAGTGACGACACTTGTCTGATGAATGCAATGACAAAATGTGTCTAGTGAATGTAATGATGAAATGTATCTGATGGATGTAACGACGACACTTGTCTGATGAATGCAATGACAAAATGTGTCTAATGAATGTAATGATGAAATGTATCTGATGGATGTAAAGACGACATATGCCTGATGAACGCAACGACGGAAAAGGTGTGTAATGAATGTAATAACGAAATGCGCCCGATGAATGAAATGATGAAATGAATGTGGTTTATGTAACAACGAGGTGATTATGATGAATGGGTTGGTAAATCTGGTAAATGTGATGAAGAAATGGGTGTGATGAATGTATTGACGTGATGTGTGGGGTTGATGTGAACTGAGAAGTCTTCTTTCATTCTCTAAAATAACGTGTAAAAAGTTGTTCTGCAGAGTGTGGTTGTGGTTCTATTCTAATAGAAGAGAGAGAGAGAAGGGGGGGACTCAAAAGATTCAGGCCAGTACTTTCCTCAGTGGGTAGCTTTCACACATTAACCCCTTTTCTTTCCACAAGCCACGAGATCAACTTATCAACTTAAACTGGCTGTCCACCGACACAAAACATAGTTTCCCAACACAATTAAGTTATCAACATAACGGCACAACCTCAAAGACTGGGCTTTGGACGGAGCGGGAAGGGAGATAAGAAGGAGGGGAGGGGACAGAGTGTGGGTGGTGGGGGTGACACTGCTGGCACACTATAACGAACGAATTGGGTGTTATATTGTCCTTGTCTTAGTTTCGTAAGATGCCTGTATTTCAACCCATGGATTTGTCGATAAAAAAAACAGAAAAAAACCCACAAAAAAACAAACACAAAAAACAAGCAAGCTCTGAAAGAGCAGAGATGAGGGACGATATATTAATATAATGACAAATGGAATAATATTTAGCGTATGATATGCAGTACAGTGACGTGAATTTAGGTGAAGTGTCATCATTATATGATATGGTATGGTGTATGATCTGTGTGACATATAATTCATGACATGATACAGTGATAAGATATAGTTAATATACAACATGTCATGATATGATACGTATTGTGCATATTATGATGTCACAAGTCAGTCTGAAATTCTTTAACAAATGACTGTTTGCATTTTGTTTACCACCCAAGGCACAGATTGTGACTTCTTCAATCCCTCCAATAACTTCTTCATCCACATCTCCATACCCATCCCTTGTGACTTCTTCAATCCCTCCAATAACTTCTTCATCTACATCTCCATACCCATCTCTTGTGACTTCTTCAATCCCTCCAATAACTTCTTCATCTACATCTCCATACCCATCTCTTGTGACTTCTTCAATCCCTCCAATAACTTCTTCATCTACATCTCCATACCCATCTCTTGTGACTTCTTCAATCCCTCCAATAACTTCTTCATGCACATCTCCATACCCATCCCTTGTGACTTCTTCAATCCCTCCAATAACCTCTTCATCCACATCTCCATACCCATCCCTTGTGACTTCTTCAATCCCTCCAATAACCTCTTCATCCACATCTCCATACCCATCTTTTTTTCTTTCTGTTATTGTTGCTGTTGTTAGTCGTGGTTACCAAGGAGGTCTGAAGAGAGAAGGGAAAGCACTGCGAATACAAATCGGATGTTTGTCGTTTCCTGAATGCTGCGCTGACGTTCTCGTCTTCGTCAGCCTTATGTTTTGATGATGATGACGATGATTTTTATTATTATTATCATCATCATCATCATCATTATTATTATTATAGGCATTTGTAGTGGTGGTCTTCTGATTTGAATCACAAATATGAATAAATACAGTGTTGCATAATTGTACTGCGTGTGAGAAGACTGACCATTTTAACTTTTGAATTTCATTAATTGATTCTCTCTCTCTCAGTCTCAGTGTCTGTCTGTCTGTCTGTCTGTCTTAGTCACACACACAAGAAGAAACATGAAAACGCAGAGATGTCTTCTTTCTTTTTGCTTGAACTTCCACCCACCCCCAATCTCTGTTTTTAAAAACCATTAGATACTTAACAACCTCGTTTTTGTTGTTGTTTTTATACTACACCTACACCTCCTCTCTCTCTCTCTCTCTCTCTCTCTCTCTCTCTCTCTCTCTCTCTCTCTCTCTCTCTCTCACACACACACACACACACACACAGGGTTGATATCAAACGCTTTCAGAGAGACTTTCAGAGTATCTCTGAAGCGCTTCTTCTCACCTCCGTGTGATCTCTTCCCTTGTTGCAGCTCGCCATAGAAGAGTCTTTTGGGCAGCCGATGGTCTGGCATGCGCGCCACGTATCCAGCCCAGCGAAGCTGGGACTGCATCAGGATGGTGAAGATGCTGGGAAGGGTGGCTTTTGCAAGCACCTCCGTGTCTGGGGTCCTGTCTTACCACTTGATGTTCAGTAGCTTCCTTAGGCATGTTGTGTGGAAGTGGTTCAGCTTCTTGGCATGTCGTTGGTACACTGTCCATGTTTCGCAGGCGTACAGTAGTGTGGGGAGAACTACTGCTCTGTAGACCTTTAGTTTGGACTCAAAACCAATGCCTCTTCTGTTCCAGACATTTGCATAGAGTCTACCAAAAGTTGCGCTTGCCCTTGCAATCCTGACATTCACTTCATCGTCGATGGTCGCATTTCGTGACAGTGTGCTGCCAAGGTATGTGAACCTCTCCACCGCACCGAGTCTCTGACCGTTGACTGTGATGTAGGGCTCAACGTGGGGTTTCCCTGGGGCTGGCTGATGGAGAACTTCAGTTTTCCTCGTGCTGATGGTAAGGCCGAAGTTCCTGCTGGCAGTGGCAAACTTGTCGACGCTGAGTTGCATGTCAGCTTCAGATCCAGCGTTGAGGGCACAATCATCAGCAAACATAAAGTCTCTGATGATGTCTGTCATGACCTTCGTTTTTGCTTGAAGCCTCCTGAGGTTAAACAGCTTACCATCTGTTCGGTACTTTAGGCCGATTCCAACATCAACATCTCTGAAGGCATCAGTAAGCATTGCAGAGAACATGAGGCTGAATAGTGTTGGCGCCAGGACGCAGCCTTGCTTGACACCATTTGTGACAGCAAAAGGAGCAGATGTTTCGCCATTGTCCTGGACTCGAGCCTGCATGCCTTCATGGAATTGGCTGACCAAAGAAATAAATTTCCGAGGGCATCCGTACTTGGCCATGATCTTCCACAGTCCCTCTCTACTCACGGTGTCGAAGGCTTTAGTGAGGTCGACATAGGTGGAGAACAGATCAGCATTTTGCTCCTGACATTTCTCTTGCAGCTGCCTTGCAGCAAACACCATGTCGGTGGTTCCGCGCTCTTTCCGGAATCTACATTGGCTCTCAGGCAAAAGACCTTGGTCAAGGTGTGCTGTGAGGCGGTTTAGTAGGATCCTGGCAAGTATCTTGCCAGCGATGGAGAGCAAGGAAATGCCCCGATGGTTATCACAGGCTTGCCGGTTCCCCTTTCGCTTGTACAATTGAATGATAGATGCATCTTTGAAATCCTGGGGGATCGTCTCTTCTTTCCACATGAGTGAGTACAGCTGATGGAGCTTCTCAGTCAGCACAGTGCCTCCATCCTTGGATAGGAGACGGATTGCTTTCTGGGTCTCAAGAAGTGTTGGCGGATCGTCCAGTGCTTCATTTATGGGGACTTGTGGGAGACGGTCTATGGCTTCATCATTTATGGAGGAAAGGCGATTTAGGACACTGTTGAAGTGCTCAGCCCAGCGTTCGGGAATTTTCTCCTCGGTGATCAAGGTATTCCCATCTGCACTGAGGAGGGGGAATGATCCTGAGGATGTGGGGCCGTAGATTTCTTTTAAGGCATCATAGAACCTCTTCATATCGTGCCTGTCAGCATATCCCTGGATCTCATCAGCTTTGTCACTCAGCCACTTATCCTGCATCTGACTAACTTTTGCTGAACAGTCCTGCGGATGGCATTGTACGCATCCTTTTTTGATGTGGACTTCGGGTTGCTCAGGTAGGCTTGATGCAGATGGCATTTCTCATCCAGAAGCTGCTTGATTTCATCACAGTTTTCATCAAACCAGTCTTTGTGCTTTCTGGTCATGGGTCCCAGGGTCTCTGAAGCTGTACTATAGATCAGCTCGCGCAGGGTCCTCCAGTCAGACTCCACATTCTGGTTGTCCAGAGAGGCGGATTCCAGACGATCTTCCAGCAGCTCCACAAAGGTCCGTTTGATGGTGATGTTTTTCAGCTTAGCGATGTTGAGCCGTTTTGGAGCCTTCTGGCCTTGGGAGCGTCTCTTGGGCTGGATTCGAATATTCAGCTTCGAGACTACAAGGCGATGGTCTGTCCAACACTCGGCGCCGCACATGGTCTTTGTCACACGTACATCTTGCCTATCCCTTTTCCTGACGATGACATAATCGATGAGATGCCAATGCTTTGAGCGAGGGTGCATCCATGACGTCCTGTTACGGGTAGGGACGCAGAAAACTGTGTTGGTTATGAGCAGTTCGTGCTCTGCACAGGTCTGAAGCAAAAGCAATCCATTTGGGTTGCAGTGGCCCACGCCATGCTTTCCAATCACTCCATCCCAGGAGATGTAGTCAGAGCCAACTCTAGCATTGAAGTCCCCAAGAATGATGAGCTTGTCTGCTTTAGGGATAGCAGCAATGACAGAGTGAAGGTCCTCGTAGAACTTCGCCTTCACTTCATCCGGGTTGGTCATGGTTGGGGCGTAGGCACTGACAATGGTGAGGTGCTTCTGGCCAGATGCCAGTGGGAGTTTCATGGTCATAAGCCTATCGTTGACTCCCTTTGGGATTCCAGCTAGCTTGCTGACAAGTGCTGTTTTTACTGCAAAACCAACGCCAGCCTCACGTCGCTCTTCGCTTCCTCGTTCACTCCAGAAGAAGGTGTAACCAGATCCCCGTTCACAGAGCTCGCCTTCGCCTGCAAGCCGAGTCTCACTCAAGGCTGCGATGTCGATGTTGTATCTGGCGAGTTCGGATGCAACTAGTGCTGTTCTCCTTTGGGGTCTGTTCTTTTTGTTTCGACCGCTGATGTAGGGTCCCCGCCAGCCGCGGTATGCTGGCCAGGGTGATATGGAGCAGGCAATTTTTAGGGCAACTTTTCCATCCCCTTCCTCATGCCAGGGAGGTGAGCAGTGCATTCCTAAAGAGGGCCGCTCAGACGGCTGCCGAGCTCCATCGCTGCTCCTGTCGATGAAGAACGACCCTGTGGCCTGAGCCGCCTGCGTGCAGGTCTGCGGCTGCGACTGCCAGTGTACCCACACCTGTCGTTTCGTCGCTCGCCTGTCGCCAGTGTGTCACACACACTGTGGTGGTGTGTGTCCATCGAGATCGATGATAACCATCGTTGTCATCCAGCTGGGGGAGGGTGGTGGTGGTGGTGGGGATGCTCATGAATCTATCTGTGAGTGCGCAGATGGCTGAATAGTCCAATCTGCGCACGAAATGTTCGCTGACAGTTGGGGCAGACAAAGTCAGGCATATCATTGTCAGTGAGCTTGTTTGCCCGTGACTTTCTGGTCTGCCTCTTCTGAACAGCTGCAGCGGTCCTGTTGGCCTCGTACAACTTGGCACCTTTGTGCACAGCAGCGCGCCATTTGTCACGGTCCGCTGCAGATTCCTCCCAGGAGTCAGGGTTGATATCAAACGCTTTAAAGAGAGACTTTCAGAGTATCTCTGAAGCACTTCTTCTGACCTCCGTGTGATCTCTTCCCTTGTTGCAGCTCGCGATAGAAGAGTCTTTTGGGCAGCCGATGGTCTGGCATGCGCGCCACGTGTCCAGCCCAGTGAAGCTGGGACTGCATCAGGATGGTGAAGATGCTGGGAAGGGTGGCTTTTGCAAGCACCTCCGTGTCTGGGGTCCTGTCTTGCCACTTGATGTTCAGTAGCTTCCTTAGGCATGTTGTGTGGAAGTGGTTCAACTTCTTGGCATGTCGTTGGTACACTGTCCAAGTGTGTCACACACACTGTATATACAACACGAAACACACACATTAATGATATGACAAATGATATAGTATTTGGCGTATGTCGAATAGTGCGATGTCATGAACTGTGATGTAGTGTCATCACTATGGTGATGTTGATATGAAATGGTATGGTGTGTGATCTGTGTGGTGAATAATGCATGTCACGATATGATAAGATATACAACATGACATGATATAATACGTATAAATGCATATTATGATATGTTGTCACAAGCAATTTCTTTAACAAATGATATATGATGCTCTGTTTTACCACCCAAGGCACAGATTGTGACTTCTTCATCCCCGCCTGTTACTTCTTCATGCACATCTCCATACCCATCCCCTTTTCTCTGAGTTATTGCCAAGGAGGTCGGAAGAGAGGTGGGTTAGCACTGCGAATATAAATCGAATGTTTGTAGTTTCCTGAATGCTGCGCAGACATTCTCGTCTACTAGTTATCATCATCATCACTATTATCATTATTATTTCATCATCATGATCATTTTTACTATCATTACTATCATTACCGTCTTGTTCTTTGTTATTATTATTATGGTGGTGGTGGTGGTGGTGGTGTTCTGACTTGACTATTTTGAGTTACGAGCCACAAAAGATACAGTGTTGCATAATTTGCATGTGAGAAGACTTGACCATTTTTGCTTTTTATTTTCATCAATTGATTCTCTCTCTCTCTCTCTCTCTCTCTCTCTCTCTCTCTCTCCGGCTTATCCAGTTACTTACAAAATAAGAAACATCAAAAACGTCGATTTACCAGAGATTTTATTCGTTCTTTTCCTTTGATCTTCCGCCCATCCCTCTTTCCGGATACTTACCACCCCGTCTTTTACACACGCACACACACACACGCACACACACAGACACACACACACACACACACACACACACACACACACACACACACACACACACACACACAGTCATTTATTTGTTTTTGTATAGGAAGAGAGGGAGAAACAGACAGACAGGGAGGCAGACAGATCATTTTCCAACAGACCTGTGACAACGTCAGCAAAGTGCGGGACATGACAAACGCGGAACTTGACCACCTGACGGCACTGAGACAACACAATAACTAGGTGCGCGGCTCAGAAAATGACCTGTGACCCTGGGGTCAAGAACTGGACAGTTAACCCCCCCCCGCCTCCCCACCCACCTCCTCCGTGATAAACAAGGCCAGTCAGGCGTAATCTGCTCCCTCCCTGTAATTCTCAGTCCCTCCCTGTGCTGTCAAGGTCAGCTGTCTGTAATTTGCTGTTTTCTAACATCTCTTTTCTTTCGTTTTCTCTCTTTCCCTGCCCCGCCACTGCCTTTCCACACCTCTCTCCTCACATGCAAACACACACAGAAAGGAAAGGAAAACAGTGGGGGGAAAAAAAGCACACACACACTACACACACACACACTCACACACACACACACACACACACACACACACACACACACTTTTTCACTTTTTTTTCCAGATGGCTTGATGTAAAAAAGCAGTCGTTGCTTATTCAGTTATCATCTTGAAATAATAATTTTTACTTGATGTTTGACACACACACACACACACACACACACACACACACACACACACATCTAATCTAACCTGACGTAGAAGATAATTATAAAGATGTGCACGTTGTGTTTGTGGGAAGCCCCAGCAGGTCAAATGCAGGTCAGCTGCGTTTCCCTGCCCGTATCTCGGTGACCAATCAACGCGCGTCTCTCTTCACAAGTACGCACATTCACCACTTCTGATGACTCCCGCTTCTCAAAGCGTGTATATCCCTACTGTGTTGGCTACCTTATCAGAAATACGTTTGCACGCCCCATAAATCTATCTCAACTTCATTTTTTTTCTTCTTCTTTTTTTTTTTTTCAATTTCCTGCAGTGACGGACTGACTGTGATCCTAACTGTAATCCCGCTTTTGTTTTTCAAGACAAACATTTTATTTTGACGTTAAAAAACAACAAACTCTTTCTTTTTTCTTCTTCTTTTTTTATTTTTATTTTTTAAGAACCTTGGTAGACTGGGAGGAAAAAAACGAAGACCGAGCTATTAAAATAAGACTGGGCATCACTAGAAAATAATGGACAGGAGTAGCTTTAATAAAGCAATCATAATTCGTTCTTAAACTGGTTTAACATGCGACGAAAAGGGAAGCCAGCATATGACATTGTATTCACAATAGTTGTGGTTGTGATTCTCTCCTTAAGCTTTGTTTTTGTCAGTGGCGTGGAAAGTGCTCCACAGAACAAGGGACGTCACTACAATGTGTTGCTGGGCTGGGGCATCGATTTAGGTTGTTCCGGTCACTCACAATGCACGATTATCTGGCAATTTTATAGTGAAATTTTGAAATTTCCCGGAGTGAACGAAATTTCGCAAATTCGTCTGATTCCATCCACAAAGCAAAGACAAACAACAACACAACAAAAACTGACAGTCACCATCCTTGGCTGTCCTACCAACGTGTTTTTTTGTTTGCTTGTTTGTTTTTTGTTGTTTTTTTTGTTTTTTTAATAATAAATACTGTGACTTTGTAATTTATTTTCTTTTATCGGTAAAATCTTTTGCATTGAATCTTGTGAGTTTGGAGATTGAAAAAAAAGTTATGAAATCAAATCGGTAAAATCTTTTGCATTGAATCTTGTGAGTTTGGAGATTGAAAAAAAAGTTATAAAATCAAATCGATGAAATCTTGTTCAAGGATTGTTTCGTTTCAATGTTGTTTTATTTGTGATCCATGAACAAAATGGAAGGTAAAGCTGAGAAACAATATCTTTAATTTTTTTTTTTTTTAGCTAAAAACAAGCAAAAAACAAACCTGTAATTGTTGCAACATCTTATCCTCACGAGAATGCTAGAATACCATGCCACATAAAAACATACGTGTTATATTGTTTTTGTTGTTGTTATGGTTAATTTATAATTATATTTTATGCGGATTGCTTAGTCTGACAGACAAAGAATAATTAAGATTTTAAAATCCTGGTTGAAATGGTGCGTCCTTAGGAACTGATCAGTAATGTACGATTATAGTTTCTGAACTCTTTCCAGTGCGAGAGAGGTCATAATGGCAGCCCATGGTAGGCGAGGGAGGGACCCATGAACATGGATCATCGCATTGCTTTGTGCAACATCTCCACTGGCTCCCTGTCTCACACAGAACAAAGTACAAGATCAGCACTCTATGTTATAAATGTATTCACAAATCAGCCCCTTCCTATCTCTGTGGCTGCCTTCACCTCTACACTCCATCTCGCTCACTACGATCAGCTTCGGATCCACTCTGTTTTCGCATACCCAGATTCAAGCTCTCGACTGTCGGCCGCCGTTCTTTCTCTGTCTCTGGACCTTGCAACTGGAATGAACTTCCTCTTTCGCTTCGTCAAGTCTCCACACTCAGCTCTTTCAAGTCTGGCCTTAAAACCCACCTCTTCCCAAAATAGCCTCCATTGCCTGCCTCTTCTTTGTCTTCAGTTTCTCCAGTTTTAAGAGTTATGCATGCGTGTGAATGACTGGTGCGAAAGCGCTTTGATTTGTCTCTGCACAAGATTCAGCGCTATATAAATACCATTATCATTATTATTATTATTACATCTACAGCTATACGATAAAAACCACGTGCCACATGCTGATAATATTGCAATGTTCCCCTTATCCCCCCCTCCGCCACCCCTCCAACCCCCACATTCCCCCAAAGGCACCCGTGTTACTTTCTGTTTGGTGATTACCTCTTGTGTAACCAAAACCAAAACTACACACACACACACACACACACACACACACACACACACACACCGCACGCAAAAGCAAACACCTCAGTGCTGAAAACCAAGTCAATGTCTATTATTATTATCATCATATTTATATAGCGCTGAATCTTGTGCAGAGACAAATCAAAGCGCTTTCGCACCAGTCATTCACACGCATGTATAACTCTAAAACTGGAGAAACTGAAGACAAGGAAGAAGCAGGGCAGGGAGGCTATTTTGGGAAGAGGTGGGTTTTAAGACCAGACTTGAAAGAACTGAGTGCGGAGACCTGACGAAGAGAAATTCATTCCAATTGCAAGGTCCAGAGACAGAGAAAGAACTGCGGTCAACAGCCTATCACTTGTCCAGTGTCCAAGAACAAGAGAATCTTTCAAAGAGTCACTGTCCCGTTTCCATCAAACGCCCCGTGTCCTTTGAAAATAATCATGCTGAATAAATACCCATTTCTTCGTCAAATTTCAGATTGTTTGAGTCAACATCCAGTTGATTGATCCTTTTCTTGTTATAATTAGCTGCTTTATACTGTTGTAGAAATTAATATACTAGTTAAATGTTAACCTCAGCAAGGTTTCCAGTTTCACGTGTTCTTAATTTTCTTTCGTACTGGGCTTATACTCAAAACACTGAATTGTATTTGTATTTGTATTTCTTTTTATCACAACAGATTTCTCTGTGTGAAATTCGGGCTGCTCTCCCCAGGGAGACCGCGTCGCTACACAACAGCGCCACCGATTTTTTGTATTTTTTCCTTCGTGCAGTTTTATTTGTTTTTCCTATCGAAGTGGATTTTTCTTCAGAATTTTGCCAGGAACAACCCTATTGTTGCCGTGGGTTCTTTTACGTGCGCAAAGTGCATGCTGCACACGGGACCTCGGTTTATCGTCTCATCCGAATGACTAGCGCCCAGACCACCACTCAAGGTCAAGGCTGAGCCGTGATTCGAACCAGCGCGCTCAGATTCTCTGGTTTCCTAGGTGGTACCGGAAGTCAGAAAGACACGGGCGACGCCGGATAATGGCGATTTTTTTTTAAAATAGAGACACCCACAGGTTTGCAGAATGGTTTTTTTGCAATGGGACGGTATTGTCAAAAAGTGGAAACTAACTGAATGCCAAAAAGTGTAAAATGATAATTTTCTCTGGGGGCAAAGTAAGAACATTCCCTGATTTTCATATCGATGGCAAAACTGAAGTTGTGATTTTCAATACACGGGACTGAAATCTAATTGCAATAAGAGAATGCATATTGACCAGCGAGATTTACACGACCGTGCCTCGAGAGCAGCGTTTGCACTTCTGAGGAAAACTATTCAGTAATGCTCCATATTGACCTGATTATTGACTTATTTCATAAAACAGTTCTCCCTGTTCTTACATAGTGTGTGTGTGTGTGTGTGTGTGTGCGTGCGTGCGTGCGTGCGTGTGTGTGTGTGTGTGCGTGTGTGTGCTGTTCATGATGCGAGGATGGTGACTGTTTCTTTGTAGTTGATTCTTTTACTTGATGGTTGCTTCTCTTTTGTAACACGTAATTCGTGGAGCGCCATGAGTGATTGTTTGTTATTTGAATTTTCTTGAGAATTGTTGTTTCTTTATTGCTGTATCTAATTTATGATGTGCCGTAAGCCTTTCTCTGTGAGGAAATAGCGCGGTAGAAGTAGCACTTTATTTTTATTGTTATTATTATTATTAAATTAGGGAGGTTGACATTTCTGATATTGTGGAAAAATTGCAATAGAAATTCTGCGTTCTGAAATTTAGTCCACCCCACCTTATATAGTATTTGGTGAAACTGGTGAGTTCCCTGTTTCTGTCTGTAAAAACCAGACTACTTACAGTTTGGTTTAAGCTTGTTACAACTCTAGGTACTTTAATCTTCGATTGTATACAAATGTCTCGTCAGTTCACACCAGAGCCAATACCAAAAAAGTATTCACAGTATCTTGAATGAAATTGGATAAAGTAGTTTCTGGTTAAACCTGCACAGTCTTGAAGTACATACCAAGAGAAGGTTGAATGCTGTTCAAAAGATAAGGTGTTTTTTTTTGTTTTTGTTTTTTTTGTGTGTGAAAGATTGGTGGTGGTTGGGGTGTCCATCGAGATCGATGATGACCATCGTTGTCATCCAGCTGAGGGATGGGGGGAGGGTGGTGGTGGGGTGGGGGGGAGGATGCTCATGAATCTATCTGTGAATGCGCAGATGGCTGAATAGTCCAATCTGCGCACGAAATGTTCGCTGACAGTTGGGGCAGACAAAGACAGGCATACCATTGTCAGGGAGCTTGTTTGCCCGTGACTTTCTGGCCTGCCTCTTCTGAACAGCTGCAGCAGTCCTGTTGGCCTCGCACAACTTGGCGCCTTTGTGCACAGCAGCGCGCCATTTGTCACGGTCCACTGCAGATTCCTCCCAGGAGTCAGGGTTGATATCAAACGCTTTCAGAGAGACTTTCAGAGTATCTCTGAAGCGCTTCTTCTGACCTCCGTGTGATTTTTTCCCTTGTTGCAGCTCGCGATAGAAGAGCCTTTTGGGCAGCCGATGGTCTGGCATGCGTGCCACGTGTCCAGCCCAGCGAAGCTGGGACTGCATCAGGATGGTGAAGATGCTGGGAAGGGTGGCTTTTGCGAGCACCTCTGTGTCTGGGGTCTTGTCTTGCCACTTGATGTTCAGTAGCTTCCTGAGGCATGTTGTGTGGAAGTGGTTCAACTTCTTGGCATGTCGTTGGTAGACTGTCCAAGTTTCGCAGGCGTACAGTAGTGTGGGGAGAACTACTGCTCTGTAGACCTTTAGCTTGGTCTCAAGACTAATGCCTCTTCTGTTCCAGACATTTGCATTGAGTCTACCAAAAAGTTGCGCTTGCTCTTGCAATCCTGACGTTCACTTCATCGACGATGGTCGCATTTCGTGACAGTGTGCTGCCAAGGTATGTGAACCGCACTGAGTCTCTGACCGTTGACTGTGATGTTGGGCTCAGCGTACGGTTTCCCTGGGGCTGGCTGATGGAGAACTTCAGTTTTCCTCGTGCTGATGGTAAGGCCGAAGTTCCTGCTGGCAGTGGCAAACTTGTCGACGCTGAGTTGCATGTCAGCTTCAGATCCAGCGTTGAGGGCACAATCATCAGCAAACAAAAAGTCTCTGATGATGTCTGTCATGACCTTCGTTTTTGCTTGAAGCCTTCTGAGGTTAAACAACTTGCCATCTGTTCGGTACTTTAGGCCGATTCCAACATCGCCATCTCTGAAGGCATCAGTAAGCATTGCAGAGAACATGACACTGAACAGTGTTGGCGCCAGGACACAGCCTTGCTTGACACCATTTGTGACAGCAAAAGGAGCAGATGTTTCGCCTTTGTCCTGGACTCGAGCCTGCATGCCTTCATGGAATTGGCTGACCAAGGAAATAAATTTCCGAGGGCATCCGTACTTGGCCATGATCTTCCACAGTCCCTCTCTACTCACGGTGTCGAAGGCCTTAGTGAGGTCGACATAGGTGGAGAGCAGATCAGCATTTTGCTCCTGACATTTCTCTTGCAGCTGCCTTGCAGCAAACACCATGTCGGTGGTTCCGCGCTCTTTCCGGAATCCACATTGGCTCTCAGGCAAATGACCTTGGTCAAGGTGTGCTGTGAGGCGGTTTTAGTAGGATCCTGGCAAGTATCTTGAATGAAATTGGATAAAGTAGTTTCTGGTTAAACCTGCACAGTCTTGAAGTACATACCAAGAGAAGGTTGAATGCTGTTCAAAAGATCAGTTTTGTTGTTGTTGTTTTTTTGTTTTGTTTTTTGCAAGATTAGTACAGACATGGAGATAACGATACTAAGTATATTAATTACAGGACGTTTAAGCCAAACTTTGGTCAAGATGCTTATTTTACAGTGTTGCCAAATAACCGTATAATCCAGTCAATTAGGTTTAAAACAACAAATAATGCTTTGCCTGTTGATAGGCAGCGCTTCGACTATTTATTTACAAAGGAAAGAAGCTGTGATAAATGTTCTACAAACGACATTGCTGTGAGTTTCATTATTAAATTTTGTTTGTGTGTCTTTTTGTCTTTTTTTTCTTTTTTAAAAGCGTCAGACAAAAATATTTATCTAGATATTATTTTTAAAAAGTGTTTAAATCCGACAACACTCCATTAAAATCCACATCCTGTTTTCTGAAGAAGAAGAAAAAAAGAACACTGTTAAAAATTAAATCATTAATTTTGTTTCTTCTATTTGTAGTTCTTTTCGATCAGTTAATGTCTGTGGATATGGACAAGCATGTTAATTGCTAAGGAAAAATTAACCATGAATGTGTATATGCGTGATGGCGCGAATGAGGTGTTTTTTTGTTTTGTTGTTGTTGTTTTTTTGGATAGTATGTATAAAAGAAGCATGTAGACCTATGTAACATTTCAATGCTTTCCCTGGGTGAACAGTTTGTCATTCTCATACAGGAATATGTTGTGAATGGAGAGTGATACGATACGATACGATCCAATCCGATACGAGACGAGACGAGACGAAACGATACGGTGAAGAACGGCCCTGGTGGGTTTTTGTTTTGTTTTTGTTGTTGTTGTTGTTGTTTTTATGTTGAGTTACCTTCAGAAGGTGTTGAAATACTTCAGGAAATAATCGCGAGTTTTTGTTTTTGTTCTTGTTTTGTTTGTTGTTGTTTGTCTTGTTTTGTTTTGTTTGTTGTTGTTTGTTTTGTTTTGTTTTGCTTTTGTGTGTGTGTGTGTGTGTGTTTGGGGGGTGCATAGCGGAAAGGTGATTGGTCGATCCTTCCTTACCCGAAGGAATGAAAGTGGTAATGATTGCAAGGGTCTGAGGACTCGGCTCTGTACAAGTGAATGAGCAGAAGGTATTGGGGGTGGAGGGTAGAGGGGAGGTGGGGGGGCGGGGGGTGGGGGGGGTACGCGCCGTGTACATTGTGAGGTCATGTGTCGTACAGAGGTCACTGGACACAGGTGAAAAGGTCAGTGTCTGAATTTTGGGCCTACCCCCCCCCCCCCCATCCGCCCCCCCACCTCTGCTCTGCACATGGAAAGCAGCCGACCACCACCACCACTACCTCTCCCTCCATACCTTATCTCAACGTTGTACTCTTTCTTCCTCCCTCCCTTCCTGTCTCCCTCCACCTCTCTCTCTCTCTCTCTCTCTCTCTTAGTGCATGTCTTGATATGCCCGTTTTCGGCCTTGATGGACTATTCCCTAAGTCTTTAGAGGATCTGAGAAATGGGTTTGCTGATCGGGCATTCCCACTTTGCGCCTGTGATGTGTGAGATGCCAGCTGTTTTTGGTGTTTATGCGTAGTTAGCTTATATGTGTGTACATGTATGTGTATATATGCGTATTGCTTTGTAATTTTTAACTCCAGTGGTAAATCCTAGGTTTCTGTGCATGAATGAGAGTACACACTTAAGCCGATTTCGCTTCCAATGATTTTTTTTTCAGGCTCTATGGGACAGATTGGAGTGTGCTTACAACCCTATTAAAAAAGATGCGGTTGGCTGGACTTTAAGAAGCATTCATGTTAATGATAATGAAAATGCTTTGTTGAGGCCTCTTCCCCCAACCCCGTCCTTCCCTTGCCCTGTTCTGAATTGTGGCCCATGGCCGATGTTCACTTAAATAATTTCGTTCCGAGTTCGTTCGTTCTCCCTTCCTCTTCCTGTCTCCCTCCACCTCTCTCTCTGTCTCTCTCTCTTTCTTTCTCTCTCTCTCTCTTCCTCCCTCACCCCCCTTCCTCTCTCTCTCTCTCTCTCTTTCTTTCTCTCTCTCTCTCTTCCTCCCTCACCCCCCTTCCTCTCTCTCTCCCCCACTTCCAGTAGTGGAGGTACAAGAAGGAACTACACCGATATCATTCGAATCTGAGCAAGAGGTACTGCGTTGCAGTGTAGAAACTCAAGAGGCTAATCTTGCTAAAAACTGATTTGCTGTCAAATGGCAACAGTTTTAGAGGTCAGTTGATAATTACTGTCTTGACGTGTCTTCGGCACGGTTGTTCCCCTGTTATCAGAAGGCGGATGAACGAAAGAAACCCGAGGATCAAACTGAACAAACCGGGTGCTAGCTAATCTTTTGCACGAGAACGAAAGTTACGTCAGCAATGTGCACTTAAAACACTTAAAGGAACCCATGGCGCACATAAGAGACTAGTAAAAATATGTTTTAAACAATCAACCTTTAACACACACATAAAAAAAAGGAAAACTAATGGAGTGAGAGAGACAAACGGTGACACATAAACCAGACGTTCTCAGCACTCAGTTTTTGTGCCCCTCTGCTGTGTACCAACAGCTTTGGGTTCCTTCAAAAGAGAGTTAGGGCCCGAAGTGTCAACACGGACATTGTATAACCAGGCTGATGAGAATGGAGGCTGCTTTATCAGCTCCCCGGTCGTGTTCCACATCCATACAGAGTACGTGGCCCCAGCCAGTCGTGGACAATGCTGACTCCCACAGTTAGTGGACAGAGTTCTGCAAAAATGTGTCAGCAGTCCCGCCCTTTGCCCTCCTCCCACATCTTTGCTTCTTTCCTTGTTTGTTCGCAGCTTGATATCGCAGCAGATGTTATCGGTTCGAGAGCAGAATGGTTCATGAATCTGCAGCGCTGCTCCTGTGTTGCGCTGGTAGCTCTCAGCCTGGAGACTGAGGCTGAATAACATTCTATTTATGTTGTGTGAAGCTAAAGTGGCAAATTCAAGATTAAAAAAAAAAAAGTTTCAAACGAATATCGAACGATATCGAAGAAGATTTCAAGTTGAACATTTGTATTTGCATTTGTATTTCTTTTTTTATCACAACAGATTTATCTGTGTGAAATCGGGCTGCTCTCCCCAGGGAGAGTGCGTCGCTACACTATAGCGCCATCCATTTTTTTTTTTTTTCCTGCTTGCAGTTTTAATTGTTTTTCCTATCGAAGTGGATTTTCCTATAGAATTTTGCCAGGAACAATCCTTTTGTTGCCGTGGGTTCTTTTACGTGCGCGAAGTGCATGCTGCACACGGGACCTCAGTTTATCGTCTCATCCGAATGACTAGCGTCCAGACCACCACTCAAGGTCTAGTGGAAGGGGAGAAAATATCGGTGGCTGAGCCGTGATTCGAACCAGCGCGCTCAGATTCTCTCGCTTCCTAGGCGGACGCGTTACCTCTAGGCCATCACTCCACTTACAGAGTAACATTCTATCTTCTGTTTGCGATGCTACAGTGTCAAATTCAATCTTTTGTTTCGCGCGACTATCAAAGATATCGAAGGAGATTTTAAATTGAATAATATCTTGAGGGAACTAAACAGTGGCAAAGTCATTATCTCGGTTTCCTACCAGTGTCAGAAGATATCGAAGAAGATACGGAAGAGAGGGGGAGTGGGGACGAAGTTTGCTTCACTCAGCTGCTGTATCAGGACTCAACGCTATGGCTGACACCAGCGTCCTTCTGGTGTCGTGGAGATAGGAATGATAGCAGAACAAAACTTTAGGGAAGGGTATGAGATACACCGGCTCTCAGTCTTCTGGAGGGCTACAGATGCTCCCAATCCGCTCAACAGGTGGAAAGCTTTTCTGAGATCGTGTGTGTTCTTTAGTTCAACGTCTATGCATTCCTTTCTCAGATGGTGTGTGTTCTTCAGTTTATCCTCTATCCACATAGTGTGATTTTAGACGATTCTGAGGCTGATTGGTGCAATGATTATACGAAGATTATTTTCCTGGGAATTTCGTTTTCAGAACCCACGAAGAAGCCTGGTTTATGTTGTTGTTGTTGCTTTGCTTTGTTTTTTTTTCTTGTCGTAGTTGCTGTCGTTGTGTTGTTTTATAAAGGGAGATATCGTGATTTCCTGCAATTTTTCCACGCAGTTTCACCAAACAACAATAACAACGAAGAAGAAGAAAGGAACAGGAAAGCACAGACATACGAAAATTTGATTATGAAGTAAAGAAGTGGA
Source organism: Babylonia areolata (assembly GCF_041734735.1). NCBI lineage: Eukaryota > Metazoa > Mollusca > Gastropoda > Neogastropoda > Buccinidae > Babylonia > Babylonia areolata. The sequence goes on from NC_134877.1 coordinate 11,301,991, forward strand.
CATATTGTCGTCGAGAATATCTGACATTGAGAGAAAATGACAGCGATATCAATTGAAATGAAGCAAACTAATTCGGAGAGAGAGGGACAGACAGACAGACAGACAGAGACAGAGCAAAAAAAAAATCATCCTCCATTCACTCTCCTTCCACTCCTAAATGCCATTCACTCCTCCCCCCCGCCCCCCGCTCCCCTCCCCCCTCCCCCTTTACCCAGTCCCTTCTTGATCTCACCCTCTCTCAGTTGCTGTTCCTAGCAGCCGGTGTTCAAAGGTATCGGAAGGACCAGGGGAGCCAGCCAATCGTTTGGCTCCTGGAGGTCGCGGGGTCAGCTTAGCTGTGAAGTTTCTTGTTTTCCTCATTCGTTCGACAGATGGTGCGTGGGTGAGGGTGAACGGTTGGGTAACTCACAGCTTCGGCCAAAGGGGGGAGAAGAGGGAAGTGGGAGACTGTGAGGGGAGGGTTTGGCAGGAGGAGGGGTCATCGTGACCCGCTGGTCAGCCGGCAATCCCCAGGACCCATCCCTGTTGACCAATCAAAGCTGGTTTCTCACCGAGTTTCCAGAGTTATGAATGACTTGGGTGTGGAAGGGGGGTTGGGGGGGGGGGGGGATTGAATGCCCGAACCTGTTTGTACTAGCCGTTCATTGAAGGAAGGGTGTGGAGAGTAGCTTCACTGGTGACTGAGCACTGCTTCGTTCTGGTCAACATCTCTCTCTTCCTTACACACACACACACACACACACACACACACAGAGAGAGAGAGATGAAATTAAATTAAATGAGATGAAAACAATTCAGAAGACCATCAGCCCATTCTGAAGGGATCTGAACAAGTATATCACAATATATAACCATGTATATATGAAAATAATATAACGTCTAGCTGTTCATTCAAAACAGTACATCACTCTTTAAATGGTAGCAACTTCACGTCTTTTCAAGGCTTCATATAAATATAAGAGAGAGAGATAATTTAATTCAATCACATCTAATTCAATTCAATTCCATAAAAATTCAGAAGACCATCAGCCCATTCTGAAGGGATATGAACGAGTGTATCACAATATATAACCATGTATATGGAAAGAAAAAAGTACGTCTAGCTGTACATTCAAAACAGTTTGGTAGCAACTGCACGTCTTTTTAAAGCTTCATATGAATATGAGAGAGAGGGGGGGAGGGAGAGAGAGAGAGAGGGCGAGGAGCCGGACTAGGTGACTGTACACTATGTCACTTTCCTTTTTTGCCCCAGTTTGGAATATTACCCTGCTGGATCAGTAGCATTTCAAATATAAACCCTACACTAAGACTTATCAAACTGGGCTGAATTTTGCGAACAGTAATGCTCACGTATCATAGAATGAAAGTGAATAACGAAGATACTGCATACATAGGCAAACAGTTGAAACTGTACAGACCAGTAGAATTCGTAACAAAAATTAAGAACGCGATGACTTGCCACTAACATTAAGCAATATGTAATTATTAAGATACCCTTTTCAGAAATTTTAACAGCACTTGGAAATTCGGTTCCTCCTCGTCTGGTTCATTTTCAGTTCGCTGTCGAAACTACCGGAGTGTGGTATGTTTGAGAAACTGAGATCATAATTTGTCAAACCCACAACCAAAGATATTCAGGTGGAACACAAGAAAGATGGGCGCTAGATTTCTGTTTCAAAGAAACAAACGTCTCCTCCTTTTCCCCTTTTTTTAAAAAGAAAGATTGAACTAGTGACTCAAGATCTTCCGCCTGTGGACTGGACACAACCGCCTACTCCACCACATGCACACAAAATTTGGCATTGGACAGAGTGGAAAGTGCCCTTGTGGTGAGGGACCAATGACAACCGACCACATCCTTCAAGACTCTACAACGCATGCAGCATCCAGGAGGAAGTACTGGCCAACACCGACAGCAGTGGAAGCCAAGCTGTACGGCACCCTGGAGGAGCTGCGACGGACGGCAGCCTTCATCGAGGACACCGGGCTGCTCATCTAACAGGAGGCGAACGAGGAAGAAGAAAAAGAAGAACCAGTGACGAACTTCTTGTTAGTACATTGATGTTATTTAAATAATTTAACAGATTGCATTTCCTGTTACAAAATATGCGATTATATGTTAGTTTTCAAACTGTTAGTTTGTAAACTTGCAGACTATTTAGCACACTGAAGACAAGACAGTTCCCATTCCCCAGCATCTGTGATGCTCAGTGTAGAAAGTCCAGTCTTTAATCCGTTTTAACCGCAGTTACTTCATTGTGGAATATTCCTGTGGTGTATGAAAGACATGAATAATGAGAAGGGAATGAAGGTTTATTTCTACAATTGAATAAACTTAAACTACACGTGCGCTGAAACTGATGGCAGCATCGAGTGAGATGATGATGATGCAATAGTGAACCCAGCCTGACCCTCAACAATCTGCCAGCTGCCCACAGTCAACAACAACAGTGTCACCTCAACCCACTACGTCTTCGCTTGTTCCGCATTGTCTGTGACAAGTGACAGTTATCTATTTTCCGACACTCAGAACCCTGTCCAATCCTCGTCCCTCTCCTCCCCTCCCCTCCACCCACCCACGCACCCCCGGTCCTTATCCTCCCACTCGCTTGCAGGAATCCCCGACTTGAACTCGGTCACCCCCTGCCCTTTGACCTTTGACCGTGGAAAACCGGATGATGGGGAAGCAGCAGGCAGCCAAGGACACTACTGACGCGGATTGCCCGCGGAATGACCTGCCCCTTCTTTTACTCTTTCCGGGGTGATGTCACAGGCTTGGCGCCTATTTTTAGGGCCGTGGTGGTGACCGGGCCTTGCCGTTATCATAGAACTCTGGCGACAGGAGCCCAGAAGGTTCCGTACATGTGAAAAACATCGGCGGTATAGTGGTGGTGGTAGCCAGGGAGCAAGCTGAACTTTGACCGCCTAATTGGTTCATGTCCACCACAGAATCCCCCTTTCCCCCCACCATCCCCCACCACTACCGACTTCACTTTGAACGAAAGGCAGGCGAGGAGTGTTTTGTCAAAGGGGCCGAGACCGTTTCCGTGATGAGGGTGGGGACAGGGGTTGAGGGGAGGACGGGGAGGGAGAGGGAATGGGGGGGGGGGGGGGGGGGGCTAGGGGGTCGCGAGGTGGACGCGCCCCATTACTAGTTTGGGTCACAAGGTAAACGGCAGCAGACATGCAGTGATGAATGGCGCAGTTCTTCTCCGAGAAAACGAAGGAGTGGAGGGAGCGAAGGGGAGTGGCGGTAAGAGGGACGAAAAGATCCCGCCATGAGTGAAAGTAGCGCCACCCACGAGGGATCGGGGGGGGGGGGGGGGGGGGGGTGATCCAGAAGATTTGGGGATTTTCCCCTCCCCATCCCCCCTGTTTGGTGGTGTTGTTTTTCTTTTTCTTCTTCTTCTTTTTTTCTTTAGTGTGTTTTTCCGCGCTCTTCCAATCTTTTATTTTCTTTAGTGTGCTTATCCGCGCTCTTCCAATCTTTTATTTTCTTTTATTGTTTTTGTTCCATTTGTGGGTACCCTTGTAACAATATTATCAAACTTTTTTCTATATTAATCTGAAATTAAGCTGGATGCAGTGTGGTGTCATTGTTATCTGTCCGTCCGTTTGTCTGTCTGTCTGTCTGTCATTTCACTTTTTTAATCATTCTTCCTCTCCAGATTTTTTTTTTTTTTTAGTTATGCAGTTGCGATTCTGCCCACTGCAATAATAATAATAATGGATACTTATATAGCACACTATCCAGAAATCTGCTCTAGGTGCTTTACAAAAACGCTTTTGTTAACATAAAACATTATATCTATGTTACATGCACACACCAAAATGTGACTACACACACACACACACACACACACACACACACACACACACACACACGCACTGCATACATACATTTTAGCATACATGTGCTACCCTAACACATACGCACACATAGGCAGGCACAAACTTATATAAACTCACGCACACACAATACACATTCATATACATGCATGAAGTTATGTACACATACATATGTATACACGCATAGTCAAGCACAGCTAAGGCAAAGGAAGTGGACCTGCCACAATTAAACTTATTGCTGAGGGAAAAGGTGAGTTTTGAGACGAGATTTAAAAGATACGAGGGAATCAGAATGACGGAGGTTATCTGGGAGCTTGTTCCAATGCGTTTGTTTGTGTTCTCTTTCATTCCATCATTTGTTTATTCACTGTTGTTCATAAAGTATTCATTTCTGCTGCAGTTTTGTTTCACGTTCTCTCAACTATTTGTTACAGGGTGGTTTGTATGAATTGGGCTGGGGGGGGGGGGGGGGGGGGGGGGGGATCCAGAACTGATGTTTCAATTTCCTTGTCAGTGCTCTAATTGTGAGTGCCAGTTTCAGTGCAGTTTGGTGTTTCCAGCTTCAAAGAGGAACAGACTATTCTTTCCTTTTGCTTCACTTTGAAAGGACACCTTTCAAATAAAATCAGTTAAAAGGTTTTTCGTTCAAAAAGAAAAAAAGAAAAGGAAATTGCTGTACAGATGTATAAAACAATGTAATTTAAGACGAGTCAAAGAGGTGTCACTCGTGTCAATTTCGTTCCAAAGAGGTGTCACTCATGTCAATTTCGTTTCAAAGAGGTGTCACTCATGTCAATTTCGTTCCAAAGAGGTGTCACTCATGTCAATTTCGTTCCAAAGAGGTGTCACTCATGTCAATTTCGTTTCAAAGAGGTGTCATGTCAGTTTTGTTCCAAAGAGGTGTCACTCATGTCAATTTCGTTCCAAAGAGGTGTCACTCATGTCAATTTCGTTTCAAAGAGGTGTCACTCATGTCAATTTCGTTTCAAAGAGGTATCATGTCAGTTTTGTTCCATAGGGGATTAATGAGCAACAGCAACAAGGTGAACGTTCCTCACTGAGCTGTGGAACCTGGGAGGATGTGGACGTCCCGGTTCCCCCCCACACAGAGGGCAGTGAAGAGAGAGGAGGTGTATGTCACACACCTGGAAGGAAGGGCTGCTGTGTGCTGAAGACCAGACCTGTGAAGGCCAAGGGGAGCGTGTGGAGGAGGGCCAGGGAACACTGGTGGAACCAAAGCAGGTTCTCAGCAGCACTCCCAATGCTTTGAATGTCATGTTGACATGTTTACGCATACCCAAATTCATACACTCCACTGTTGGACGCCGTTCTTTCTCTGTCTCTGGACCTTGCATTTTGGAGTGAACTTCCTCCTTTGCTTCGTCAGGTCTCCACACTCAGCTCTTTCAAGTCTGGCCTTAAAACCCACCTCTTCCCAAAATAGCCTCCCTCGCCTGCCTCTGTCTTGTCTTCAGTTTCTTTTTCAGTTTTAGAGTTAGCACGTGTGTGAACGACTCGTGTGAAAGCGCTTTGATTTGTCTCTGCACAAGATTCAGCGCTATATGAATGCTATTATTATTATTATTATAAAAACTGTTTCGAAGTTTTTCCGCAGTCTCAAGGCCTGGTCGGCGTGTTCGGTCTACAAGTACATCAGGTTTCTTTTCTTAAGCAGATGTGGCGTAGCACATATGGATAAGTCCGCACGGTTTGACGCCTCCCTTCATGAGAAGGAGCACTTGAGTGTCAACTTAATGCTCACGTTTTGCGTAATACTTGAGTGCTGACAGTAACTCGCAGCCTTTTTGTCGAAGTGTGTGAGATTAATAGCAACGCGCCAAATTTTGCTGATTATCAGAGTTTTAGAAATAACGCTCACGATTTTGCGAATGACTATTGCTTGATATTGTGTTGGACCAACAATATACAAGGTTAATTAAGGAATTATAATGTCGTATATAAAGAGGTATTATATACATGCCGTCATACGGTTGACACAGATTATTAAACTTATAATGATTAAACAAGTAAATACTGAAATGAACTGATACATATATAGATAAATCAGTGCATCAAACCATCTCACTCTTCATGATCAGCTCAGCTTTCAAACGTGGTTTTTTGTTGTGTTTTTTTTTTGTCGTTTTTTTTCGGAACTGAACTGCGCGGAGATGTGGGAGCCGATTTCACAAGGTAATGAGGTTGTTCAGGCGATTGAGACAGACACGTGGTCATTTATTTCATCATTTCAACTTAATCGGGGAGAGAGGGGATGGGAGGGGGTTATAAAAAGAACAGAAAGGAAGGCTGGCGATGGTGTGACGGGGAGTGTGGGTGGTATTAACCAATAAAAATTTTTTTTTTTAAATAATACAATGAAAGACCCACTGTAGAATGACAGTTGGAATATTGCAGTTGAAATCTCGGCAGTGTCTCAACGTTGGTTAAAGGTAGTGGGGGTCCCGTTGTCTTGAGATCAGTTTGCGTCCTCCATGGTTTTTCCTGTTGTTGTTCCTCCACTTCTTGCTGCTGTCGGCAATGTTTTGGGTGTTTGTAACAGATAGAATATAAATTGGTTGTGTGTGTGTGCGTGTGTGTGTGTGTGTGCGAGTGTGTGTGAGTGTGTGTGCGAGTGTGTGTGTGCCAGCGTGTGCGTGTGTGTGTGTGTGTGTGTAAGAGTCAGAATTTGTGCTCGAGTGTTTGGTTGGGTGACTAAAGGATTGTGCATGATGTTGTTTTTTTGTTGTTGTTTTTTTTTACTTCAGAGTTTAAATGCATGTTTTTAAACATCGGTTTCTACATTGTACAGTACAACTGGGCATGTTGTAGATAGATAGGCGCTGTATGAATTAAATCATCATCATTATTATTATTATATCAAATCATTCTTATTATTTTCATTCTTTTCAGCAAGGAATCATATTAACGTGCCTGTTCCTGTTCACCGTTCGCTCATTCATTCAATCATTCATACGTTAATAGTTCGTCTTGAAAGTAAGGCCATCAGGCGAGGTGAAAGCAGGCACGACTGTGTGCCGAGCCCCCCCCCCCCCCCCCCCCCCCGCCCCCCCCCCCCCCGCCTGCACACCCTCTCCCTCCCCCCTCCAGTTCCACCTTAGTGCACTCACACTGTGGACACTGGCTCAAGGCCTTGCCCGACATTTCCCAGTTGTCTGGGACCCTGTTCAGTGAGCCTCTCACAATCTTCCTGCCCAGGGATCAAGGCGTCACACCGACACTTTAACGCCGTTAGTTTTCATTCATAGACCTCTTCACACGTGTCGGTGTTCAGTTTCCACCAGACTTCGATGCAACTGAAGTGTTGTAATCGCGTTTGGTTCTAACAACAAAAACAACAACAAAAATAAAATAAAATAAACATGAAATTTATGACGATTTAATGTTAATAATGCCGGAGACATACTACGGTGGGTTAAAAAAAAACACCCTAGCTTTTTAAAAGAAATCTTCACAGGAATTTGTTTTTCTTTACGTTTTGTGTGTGCGTGTCTGTGTGTGTGTCTGTGTGTGCGAGTGTCCGTCTGTCTGTCTGTCTGTGTCGTTTCTTTCTTACTGACATCCCGGTCCATTTACCTTTAATACCCCCCAACCTCCCCCCAAAAAAGATAATAATAAAGATGTTAAAAAGACATCTTTGCAATCTTGATTATGCTTGTTGATGTGATAGGGCAAACTGGATGCTATCGCATAAGTAATGATATTTAAGTGACTAGACTCTGGAATGGGCACAAACTGCTTATTTTGCGGCGTCAATTGCCCATTTGATCTCTCTTTTAGGGAAGGGAGGGGGGTTCCAAGTATATTTTTAAGTTGAACAATTTGGTGAACAATCGGCCCGAATTGGTTTGGTCGACAGGTTGGCAAAACTGAATATCGTGTGCTAGAGGGATGCTTTCGATTCTCTATCAGAGCATGCTCTGTAAACTTTATTCCTTGTGGTTGACCTTCCCCCAAACCCCGTCCCCTTATCGGGTCTGTTTATTTTCTGTTCTATTCTACTGAGGCCAACTGTATACCTGGACAATGATAAGCAGCTGCTCGTCTAATCAGCTCGCGCGCGCGTGTATGTGCGTGTTGTTTTTGTCTCTGATAACTAGGTTACTTACTTCCGGGAGGTTATCGGCCGTAGCTACTTTCGTTTTCTCCGCATAGGCGGATAATGGTTTGCACAGGACAGAAATGTCAGACCCCTGCTGGAGTCTGCACTAGTGGGTCACGGTTAAGTATGTGTAATTAAAAGGAAATTTTCTTAGCTAACTTCTTGGTGAAAGGGTGGTGCAGCCATCTATGATGTCAGCCATGTTTGGTCGCATTAGGCGACTGACCCCCTAGGCCCCCCTCCCTTTCTTTCTCGATCTCCTACACCACACACACACACACACAAGCACACACACACACACACACACACAAGCACACACACACACACGCACACACACACAAACACACACACAAGCATCGACACACACACGCACACGCACGCACACACACACACACACACACACACACACAAAGCATCGACACACACACACACACACACACACACACACACGTACACACACACACACACACACACACAAGCATTGACACACACACGCGCACACACACACACACACACACACACACACACACACACACACACACCGACACTGACACTGCAAACACACACACACACACACACACACACACACAAAGAAAATTACATCAGAAGATGCATTTATTGAAAATTTTCGAATGTCCACATTGTGTTTCATCATAAAAAAAAAACGAGATTTCAACTACAAGATAATTATCAGTACCGAAACACTATCAAATTGCCATTGCCAAAGACAGTCGATTGAGCATTGAATTGATTGTCTGTTTACACGTTCAAAGCAAAACAAAAAGATACAAGTACAACTTCGAAGAAGTTCACGGACACATTGAAAATGAAGGTAATTCAAATTATGTGTGATTGCAAACATACACAAAACCGCACAAGTGCAAAACAATTCACGTCAAGTCAATCAGTACAAACCGATCAGTGCAAGAGCCAAAATCCCATCAGCCAGGACTCGATCGACACCAGCTTTCTCAGTGACAAAGCCAAGTGACTCTCTCTCTCTCTCTCTCTCTCTCTCTCTCTCTCTCTCTCGGCCTCGCTCATTATTTTCCGATTCATAAAAAGCGCAATTAATCTACCTTCATTTTACAAGCTATAACAAGTTATTTTGGTAAACTGTATTTCGATAAATGGAATACGGAGTACATAACTCTAATACGAAAACAACAATCACTGATATACCCTGAGCAATATGTCCAAAGGAGAATTAACTTGAGTTCACAAAGGAAGTTTATAACGACAAACACGGGCTAAATGTTAAAAAGAAAACTCGTATGCAGAAGTACTTAGAGAGAGAAACTGGTAAAACATGTTTCAATAAAAACTAAAGGAAATTCAAACGTCCAATCAGATATAAACTGCATGTGGGAAATGATCATGATCGCCAACTGCTTGCCTAAAATATTACACGTGTATTATAAAGTTCGTGAGCACACGCGAAAATTCATACACACAGGAGGTGTGCACATCATTATACGACTGCCTATATGTTAGCTTTTGACCATGCGAATGCCAATACAAAAAAATTAAAACACTCTTATTATGCAGTAACCTTTTGTACACGCAAGATATATACATATGATGTGTGTGTGTGAGAGAGAGAGAGAATGAGGAAAGGAAGCTTTTCTATTAAATTGTTTTCCTTCCATTCAAACGAAATACCACGAAAATTGTATTTTCAAAGAATTAAACTTTTAAAAGGTCACACGATTTAAAGAAAAATGACTTCTTCTTGAACGAGGTAGCTGTCGGTGCGAGTTATCTCCATGAAAAAGAGATTAAAAAAACACACACAAAAACTAGTTTCTATGTACATGAATAAATATGCATGCAGAGAAAATATGAATGATGACATTAATAATAATAATGGATACTTATATAGAACACTATCCAGAAATCTGCTCTAGGTGCTTTCCCATTACATCATTGTTACATGGACACACCAAGACGTGACCAACAAACTAAACACACACAGGGACATCTTGTTCGACACCTTCATCGGTGACAAAGGGTGGGCTTATGCACTTTCCTTGTTTCCTCTATCGCCATTTATATGTTAGAGTATTGACGGGAACAACTTTGCATAGTCGTTTGCCATAGGTGACAAATTCAAAATACACGTGATGTGCGGACACTTACACGTGCGGACAAACACACACACACACATACATACACGCGCGCGCGCGCGCAAAACAAATAGTGTGAATGATACATACACACGGCCACATTTCCAAATTCAAAATACACATGATGTGCGGACAAACACACACACACACACATACATACACGCGCGCGCGCGCGCAAAACAAATAGTGTGAATGATACATACACACGGCCACATTTCCAAGGCAAACTTTGGGAACAGCACTACAACAGCTTCCAAGGCACTGTTAAGAATAAAACTTTGGCAAGGCAGATCCTAGAAGAAGTACAACTGCTATTTCCAAGAAGTCAAAAACCTATGGGAAAACATTACAACATTCGGTTGGCTGGTTGATTTATTCATTGTCTTTTCACAAGAGCAAGTGATTTTAGACTCCAAATAAATGAAAATACAGTGTATAGAATTTACATTTGTCATGAAATTTTTTTTTTTAAAAAGATGTGACAACGGTATTGGGAAGAAAACAGAAAGCAAAACGAGAAGAAGAAGGAGCGAGAGAGAGGAGGGGAGGGGGGGGCTGGGATGGTTTGCAGTAAAGTTTTCATCGGACAATGTGACAAGTATCTAGCTACTTCCATAAGGCAAAAATTGAAAAGGTGAAATGTATTTTTTAAACGAGAAACAGGGAAATATGGAAATTCATTTATAACTACTTTAATGTGTGTAAAAGGAAGTATACAACCAAACAAAATGCGTCCAAGTCATTACAGCAGCATGTTATTTCACGTTTGGTGGAGTTTATGGGTTTATTGGTCTGTGCGCCGTTACATAGTGTGCCTTTGTGTCAAGAGTAATGGTTACTTCTTGTTTAATATTCCCCTCTTTCTCTCATATTCCCTGCTAATATTTTGTCAATGCCGACTCCAGCTAAAGCCGAAAAGCTACACTTTTTGACTCACTTGTGTAAACAAAGTGAGTATGTTTTAACCCGGTGTTCGGTTGTCTGTGCGTGTGTGTGTGTGTGTGTGTGTGTGTCCGTGGTAAACTTTAACATTGACATTTTCTCTGCAACTACTTTGTCAGTTGACACCAAATTTGGCATAAAAATAGGAAAAATCCAGTTCTTTTCAGTCATCTTGTTTAAAACAATATTGCGCTTCTGGGATGGGCACAAAAAAATAAAGAATGAAGCCTAATTATATGCAAACTGCATTTACTGTTATATTTATATTTTTTGTATTCTCTAAACTTGGCACTTTGATCTGATATTCTGACCCAACAGCTAGAGCAGTCATTATTATCATTTTTTGTTCAAACAGGAACTTCTTTTGCTAAGCATGGAATTTATTTATTTTGCAAACGTTTTGGTGCAGATAGTAAAAAGGGGAAATTACTCTGTAATGCTAGTGGAGTTAATTTGCTTTAAACTGATCTTTCTCATCTTAAAAATTACATTTTGAAACAAGAGAGGCAAGGCCTTCAAGACTCACTTTTTAAAAAAATCCAAGCTTTTTATGTATTGAGTATAATTTAAGATGAGAAAGGTCAGTTTAAAGCAAACTAAGTTCCCCAGCAGAGTAATTTCCCTTGTTCTGCTATCTACACCAAAACGTTTGCAATAAATAAAACTTCCATGCTTAGCAAAAGAAGTTCCTGTTTGAACAAAAAATGATAATAATGACAGATCCTTTGTTGGGTCGAATATCAGATCAAAGTGCCAAGTTTAGAGAATACAAAAAATATAAATATGACAGTAATGCATTATACTCAATACATAAAAACTTGGATTTTTTTTTTAAAGTGTATCACAAGTGAGTCTTGAAGGCCTTGCCGTTCTTGTTATATTTTGACTTTACTATGTGATACATTCAACACATTAAAATATTCGTAGACAGGACTTGTTAACCTTTCATTGTATCACAAAATCATCACGATTTTCAGCGTTCAATATATTCCAGCAATACCCAAGTCACTACCAACGTTTACTAAAAAACAACAACAAAACAATAAAAATCATAAACGTATTTACAGAGCACTGTATGTTGTACAGAGACAAGTCATTAACGCTAACACACACATGACCTGAAATCACTTTCAGACCAGTCATTCACAACACATGACCTGAAATCACTTTCAGACCAGTCGTTCACAACACACATAACCTGAAATCACTTTCAGACTGGTCATTCACAACACGCATAACCTGAAATCGCTTTCAGACTGGTCGTTCACAACACATAACCTGAAATCGCTTTCAGACCGATCGTTCACAACACATAACCTGAAATCACTTTCAGTCATTCACAACACATAACCTGAAATCGCTTTCGTATCAGTATCAGCAGCTCAAGGAGGCGTCACTGCGTTCGGACAAATCCATATACGCTACACCACATCTGCCAAGCAGATGCCTGACCAGCAGCGTAACCCAACGCGCTTAGTCAGGGCCTTGAGAGAGAAAAAAAAAAGTATATATATATATATACATATATATTTATTTATTATTTCAGACCAGTCATTCACAACATGCATGACTTGAAATCACTTTCAGACAAACGGTTCACAACACATAACCTGAAATCGCTTTCACACAAGTCGTTCACACGCACGCATAATCATTACGAGGAATGGAACAAAAAGGAGGAGTTTGTATATACTCCATGTTTGGTGTTTACATATACTTACCATGTCAAACTGATGCAAACTAGGCCTATGGTTTGCTCTGTTTGGCCAAATTTCGCGCGGCTAACAGTGAAAAGACGCCCCTCTTAGTCTGGCCCGCTCTTAGCCAATCAAACGCCTCTAACAGCTATAAGCGCTGAATCATTCCGTGGCCATGAATGAAAATGCCCCATGAGAACCACGGCGGGGACGGACGGGCGGGCATTCGAGTTTGACATGGTAAGTATATGTATCACCAAACATGGAGTATACAAACTCCTCCTTTTGGTGTCATATACTGTACCATGTCAAACTGATGCAGAATTTAAAGCAAATGGAGGAGGGCAACGCCTACTGGTTCGTATGGGGAGCCCTTGAAACTGAGACGGCAGTGTTAGCCGCGACAAAGGAAATCCCCTTGGAACCGTCAGCCCTGGTCATACGGAAATCCCGGAGGTAGAAGTTGATGAAGGGATTCTCAGACCGCCAGAAGGCTGCCTCCAAGACATGCTGCAGTGGTACCGAGTGCTGGAAAGCAACCGAAGTAGCTATGGCCCGCACTTCGTGTGTTCTGGGATTAAGACAACTGATATCCTTGTGTGCATGAGAGTAGGCTCTACGAATGACTTGGGAAACCCAGCGGGAAATGGTGCCTGCAGCGACATCTTTCTTGTAATTCTCATTGAGGGAGATGAGAAGGCGCCTCTGAGAAGAACGCCTATGGCGAGACCTATCCCAATAGTATTTGAGGCACCGAACGGGGCAGAGATGCCTATCTTCATCATCTTGGGCAAGAATATCAGACAAAGGTCTGACCCTCAGAGAGGGGGAAGGGACCTCGGGGTCTTGGTTCTTAGCCAGAAACTCTGGAAGGAAACGAAGTGTGATGGAACCATCTCTGTGGAATGCTAGATCTCACTTCTATGACGGCCCGTAGCCAGCAACAGAAGGAAAGTGGTCTTGAGAGTGAGCAGGTCAAAAGGAATAGTCCCCAATGGCTCAAAGGGCTGTTTTCGAATGAAATCCAGCACCAGGAACAAGTCCCAGAGGGGCACTCTTCTGGGATTCCTAGCTTCCTTCAGAGAGGCGCCCCTAGCCACTTCTCTGAGCAGGAAATCCGCTTCAAAAGCGGGACCACCTAGCTGTTTGATAGTGGTACAAATGGCAGACCTGTACCCTCTCACAGAACTAGCAGACAGGTTGAGAACCGAGGAGCAGTGAGCCAGAAAGTTGGCCAGCTGCATGCTCGTAGGGTTAGTAGGGGGAATGTTCCGAGCTGTACACCAACTCAGCCATTTCTTCCAGCGAAAGTCATACAAGGTCTCTGTTCCCTCCCTCCTGGCTTTGGAGACTATGGAGAGGAGGTCGGAGGAGGCACCCCCCTTGGTCAGCGCGGCCGACACAAAGGCTGACCGAGGGGTGGAAGACTTCAATGGTGATGCTGACAGTTCCGCCCGCACAGCAGCCACGCGTGCAGGTGGAGCATTTGAGGATTGGAGTGAGGAATGCCCGAACGAGGCTGCCTCAGCAGATGAGGTTTGGTTTCCAGTTCCAGTGGTGGAACATGTGTCAGGGACTGAAGGACCGGAAACCAGGGCTGGGCTGGCCATTTCGGCGCAATGAGGATCAGCTGCGGGCGTTCCAACCTGGCTTTCCGTATCACCTTGGACAGGATTGGAAAGGGAGGAAACGCGTAGGCAATCAGACTGCTCCAGTCTAGAGAGAGAGCATCCACTGCCCATGCTTCTGGGTCGGCGACCGGAGAGACGCAAGTCCACTCTGTGTGTACGACACTCTTGGACCTGCTGAGAGCATCTGCCAAAATGTTGTCTTTCCCTGCTATGTGTCTCGCTGAAAGTGCAATGCCCTTGCTGTGGCACCAACGGAGGAGAGCCTCGGTCCGCAGAGAGAGGTCTGCCGAGTGCGCCCCCCCCCCCCACGCCCCCCCTTTGTTCACGTAACATGCGACTGTTGTATTGTCCGTGAACAAGCGAATGGTCTTGCCGTTGGCCTCCGCCATGAAGTGCTGGAGAGCCCTGCGAACTGCCTCCAGTTCCAGAACATTGATGTGGCATAGGCGCTCCTCCGGGGACCAAGTCCCTGCTGCATGGAGCGAGTCCATGTGGGCTCCCCAGCCCAGGGAGGAGGAGTCTGTGAATAGTGCCACCTGAAGAGTAGGTGGGGCTATGGGCACCCCCTGTGTCAGAAGAGGGGTGGTTAACCACTCTGATGTCACCTCGAGGAACCACTCGCCTAGACATATCCGGGTATCCCATGGCAGAGTGCTCTGGGACCACCGTAGCCTGAGTGCCCTCTGAAGAGGGCGCTTGAGAACCCTGCCCAGAGGGATGAGAGGTGCCATGGACTCCATCATGCCCAGGAGGGAAGAAAGTGTCCGCGCTGTTGCTTGGGAGGAATGGCGCAAGTGGTTGAGGAGGCCTGCCAGATGGTCCCACCGATCTGGCGTCGGAGAGACTATCATGGACCGCGTGTCGAATCTCATCCCTAAGAAGTCGAAGGACTGGCTCGGGGACAGATCGCATTTCTCCTGGTTCGTGATGAAGCCCAGTTGGGAGCACAGGTCTAGAAGTCTGGCTGTATGACTCTGGCACAGAGCCTGTGACTGGGCCAGAATAAGCCAGTCGTCCAGGTACACACAGAGCCGAATGGACTCCGACCGGACCGACACCAATTCCCGCACCACCTTGGTAAACAGGAAAGGGGCAAGGGACAGACCAAATGGGAGGACAGAGAACTGGAACACTCTGTCCCTCCACACGAACCTCGGGTACCGGCGGGATGCCGGGTGGATGAGGATATGGAAATAAGCATCTTTCAGATCGATGGACGTCGCCCAATCTGTGCCTGTGTGTCCATCTTGAATTTCATCTTGGGGAGGAATCTGTTGAGGGGGGACAAGTCCAGGACTGGTCTCCACCCTCCGGAGACCTTTGGAATCACGAACAACCGGCCGTAAAAACCGGGGCCCGGGTCCGAGAGTTGAGATATCGCCCCTATGAGGAGTCGGTGCGATATCTCTTTCTCTAAGACGCTCTCCTGCTCCATCGAGCTGGGCATATAAGGAGGAGGAGTGGATCTTAGAGGGGGGCGGTCCCCCACCCAAGGCAGCATGTACCCCGACTCTAGCACCGATACAATCCAGTCGTTTAGTCCCAGAGCACGCCACTGATGTGCATGCTGGGACAAGTTTCCTACTTGGAGGGGCTGAACGACTGGCGGTGCTGAATCGGGGCCCAGTCATTGGGGGTGCTGCCTTCTGGCCTTGGGCATGGCCGGACGGCTTGGACGGCCATGAGGTGGTTTGTTCCTCTGCCGCTGATTCTGAGCACGCCACTTTGACTTAGACTTAGGAGGCGAGGTATATGGAGGAGCCCTGGTGGCGGGTCTCTTCAATGGCATAGAACCCTGGCGCCCATGGGAGGAGTGGGCTAAATATGAGGCCACCTCCCTGTTTGTCTCTGCCCTGTGGCTGACAAAATGCGGCGCATACTGGCCGAAGAGGGAGTGCTGCTGTGCTGGGATGGACCGCAGGGCAGCCCTCTCCTCTACTGGAATGTTAGAGAGGCGAAGAACAGCATCCCGCCGCGCTAGCACAGTATTGAAGTGAAGGCTGGTAGCTGCGTCTGCAGCTGCCGCGAGACCAGACGCTACTCGATTGCCAAAAGTGTTTAACCTCGGGTCTGAGAAGAGGCCAGGCAGGCCAGAGGAAGGAGACTCCGTGTCCTGCTGAACTGGACGTCGTTCCCACAGCTCATTGGCTCTGTGGAGGAACGCGTCAAAGAAGGTATAAGCCGTGGAAACCTCGAGGAGGCAGCGGCGGGTGAGGGGAAGGTGGTGCGCTGTGAGACCAACATCCTGTCCTGCGCGGAGGGCTCTGCTTCCCTGTAGGCAGGGTGGTCCTGTGTGTACCAGGACCACACTCCTCCCTTGGAGGGATCTTTAAGGAACTTGCCTGGGGCAAAAGCGCCCGGGGCAGAGAGGGACTCCCTGCCTGGAGGAGGGATGGAAGCAGCACCCCTGACGGTGCGGGCTGGCTTATTAAGCCACTCCTGAGCCATTTCTGGCACTCTGAGTCGCCTTGTGGTTCTGGAGTTAGAGTCACCTGACCGTAGGAGGGTTAAGGGTGACAAAGTTGCCTGAGGGACTGATTCAGCATGCGTGACCCTATTGGGGAGGGTCAGTTCGAGCTCGGCAAAGTCCCGAGTTTGGTTCAGGCTGGTCCCTAGGGAGGCGTGGGCTCCATCTGTCGCACTGGGATGGGGGCGAAGAGTGCTCATCCGCTTGTTCGTCCTCATCCGAAGACAGGGGCTGTCCCTCTTGTTCACAGTCCATCCCCTGCTGGGTGCCATCCCAAGTGGATGTACCCACGGGGGCGTCCTGTGGGCTGTGGTCAGCCCAGCGGGATGAGCTGGGGCGATCCCGAGCAGGGACCCTGGTCTCCTCTGTTATGTCCTTGACACCTGAAGAGGGTGGGGAGTGTGTGGACCGTAGGTCCAACCATGCTTGGGGTGGTGGGTGCCACACCTTCTCAGAGAGAGCGTCCCTGGACGCCAGAGGGACCCACGAGTGCTGTGAGGGGACAAACACCCACTCATCTCCTTTTAGGACCGAGGGCTGGGTAGGTGGGAATGGCAGGCTCCCACGGGCCGAGCGGGGCCCCTCAGCTGCCGTCGGTCCTGAAAAGGAAGCCGTAGTGACCGTGGAGGTCACCTGCGTGCTGACAGAGGACCGATTCGAGGCTGTAGTGTTAATACTGGTCGAGGAGCTCGACCTGCCCGACGAGGAGTCAATCCCTCTTGTCGGGGCTGTGTGTGTCACTCTGTGGTCTGTGCTGGGTTGGGTCCGGTGGGGAGCGGACCAGGGGTTAGTCCCTGGTCCTCCCGGGAACCCAGCATGCACCATAGGTGCACCCCAGTACGGGTAGAATGGGGGATACCACCCGTGGGAACCAGCCATCCCGTGACCCCAGCCCCAAGGGTCACTGGCGCCTTGACCTCGCTGAAGGGAAAAACCTGGCCAAGTCGGAGGGAGGTCAGGTCCGACTTGGGTGTCAGACAGGCTGAAAGGCCGGCGGTCTGACTGCCCGGAACCGCCTGACACGCGCGGGACTCCCCCAGCAGGGGAGACCGGCCGGATAGCGGGAAGACCTGCAGAGCAGGTTGCCATGCGCCCCGAATCCCCTCCCGTGGGGAGACTGGGGTGGCTTGGCCCGGGGTGGGCTAAGTGGAGGTCCCCCCCCGGAACCAACTGTTTTTCTCCCCCAGGAGGAGGTGGGGGAGGGGGGTCGACCGAGAAGGGAGGAGGGGGAACAGCACTGGGGCCCCCGAGGGCCGTCTCCGTGTGGGGACCCGGGTAACGGCGGGGGGCGGCCTCCCCTTGGGAGTCCGCACCCAGCCGCGAGTTCCCACCACCAAGAGAGGACGTGCTACTCCCCGCTCCACCTGCCTCGCGCTGGGACACCTCGGGAGGCGACGCTCGTATCCCTTTCCCCCCGGTCCCCTTCATGACCGTTTTATCGCGACGAGCGTCCCCTCCGCGATCTGCGTCTGCAGACGCATCGCCGCGGTCCCTATCGGGAGAAATCACGAGCTCCGGGCCTGGGAGAGTCTCTTGCTGAGTATCTCTCCCCGCATCATGATCCCTGCCTTCGTAGGATGGCATACGAGGCATGGTACCGCGCGTAAGCACCCAGCGAACAATTCGATCCCCAATAGAGAAAGGAAAGACAGGATCGACTCAGAGGTAGAAAAATACGAAGGAATCGAGGGGGCCGAGTCGAAACGAGTACACAGAATGTAAGAACAATATACAGGCAAGCCGCATACAACAAAACAAGGCCAAATGAAAACGCTCAATAGCCAAAAAAAGCGTTAGACGAGACAGAGCGAAAACCTGACAAGATGGCGTGGAGAGCCTTGGCCAAAGGAATGGTTCAGCGCTTATAGCTGTTAGAGGCGTTTGATTGACTAAGAGCGGGCCAGACTAACAGGGGCGTCTTTTCACTGTTAGCCGCGCGAAATTTGGCCAAACAGAGCAAACCATAGGCCTAGTTTGCATCAGTTTGACATGGTACAGTATATGACACCAAAAAAAATCCCTCCCCCACAGTATATGACACAAAAAAAATCCCTCCCCCTTCAGTCAAAGTGGGGCTGCAGGGCGGTGACCGCCATGGGCAGGCCGTCCGCGGGAGCGGGCACAGGCAGCAGCAGCATCTTCACGTCCTCGTTCAGGAGACGCCAGTGACAGTTGCGACACAGCTCCACTGTGAAGAGCCTCAGCAGCAGCTTGGCATACTCTTTGCCCACACAGCCGCGGGCCCCACGACCAAAGGGCAGGAAGTTGAAGGCCTCTTCACCAGCCGGCAAGGGCTGCTCCCACCGCTCAGGATTGAACTGCTCCGCTTCCGTGAACAGCTCCGAGTAGGCCTGGGTTTCCCGGAACCCCAAGCTAATCATCCAACCCTCTGGAATCTGATAATCCTGCAAAAAGAAAGGAATTTTTCTGCGTAAAAAGAGGGCGCTAGTCAGGGGGGCAAAGGGGAGGTTACCTACTTCCGGGAGGTTATCGGCGGATAGTAGTTTGCACAGGACAGGAATGTCAGACCCCTGCCGGAGTCTGCACTAGTGGGTCACGGTTAAGTATGTGTAATTAAAAGAGACGTTTCTCGTGTTTTAAACAAAGAGTGGTGAATATATTTTCAGATATCTTGGACCTCCTAACAGGACTAATGTTTCTGAATGGTAAAGCACGATGATAATAAAATAAATAATTTCAAGTCGTAAAACCACCAAGGCAACCACGCGTTTGTTCTCTATTGTCGGTTGTGTCTATGTTCTATGAGGCTTGTTCAAGATCAAAGAAGTTATGCCAGTCTTCAATCAAAAAGGAAATTTGTATTTGCACATTTCTTCTGTCATTGCTGCTGTGTGCACATGTCAAATGATCGGTATAAGGACAAGGCCGGCCCTTCCTTTTTGAGGAAGTGTCTGGGTTTGTTTCAATGTACCTTTTATTTACCTGTGTGCTAGCTGAATCGGTAGCGTTAGCAGCATTGACTAGAAGTTGTGTACCTTGTTTGTGGAGAGAATTGCCAGTCTTTACCATTTGTTAAGCACAATGATAATAGTCCCATTATTTTTACGTAAACCTTGATGTTAAAAAGGTTAGTGAATCCACATTCCTTTAAAGAGTACCCCAGTCATTTTGCAGGCATGAAATGGGTGGCTTTAACTTCAGATTCAAAACTTCAGTAAACATGGATCTCGTAACAATCTGCGTTTTGTAAACAAGTATAATCACATTTCTTTCATGGCTTTCTGGAAGAACGTATTTACCTGAAATCTTTATTCTTTCTCTTCAACACACAAATACACACACACGCAGAGACCAAAACATGCTGACGTGTCAGCACCACTCACGCCGAGGTCAAAGGTCTTCAGAACTTTGCGGAAGGCACCACCAGCCGGAGGATACATGCGCAGAGCCTCCTTTACCACGTGACCCACATACGTCAGATTGCTGAGGGCGTCATAGCTCAGGTCACCGGCCTGGCTCTCCCTCAGCCCGTGCTCTTCTAGCTCATCCAGAATACGCTTGATTACCCGAGGGTTTCTGGATAAGAAAAAACAAACAACAAAAAGGACGATAAATTACACCCGTACAAAACGTTTTGAAACAGCAAGTCTCCATTGAGGTCAAGCAGTAGATGGACAGAAATCGAAAACAACAGAAAACAGCAACAGTCACCCATGTTTATTTTGACTGACCACCCCAAAATCCAAACAATTTTGAAGTTTGTTCTCGGACAGACACATAAAAGGAATGTTTCTCTAGACGCTTACACAGAAACGCTATGAAACAGTTCTTTAAAAAGCACAGGCAAAAAAAGACAGAAATGAAGAGAAGCAGAAAGGTAGTTTAGTCCAGAAGACAAGGATGCAGGCGAATTCTCGGAGGCGCATCTCTCAGTTAATTAATCTTGCTCAGCCAGGAAGAGGAGAAAGTAAAGAGTCCAGAAAGACTTCCTCTTGTCAACGAACCAAGAGATGACCGACGTCCAGACATCAATACTTCCTTTAAATTGACCAGTCCGTACTGCAGTTAAGGATCCCAGGCACTTACCAAGCATATTATTCGATTACTACCTCATCGCCTATTCAGTAGATACATGAGGAAGGTAGCAGCACTCACCTGTTCAGCAGGTAGACGAGGGAGGTAGCGGCACTGGAAATTGTGGCGTGCCCGGCAAACATGAGGTCCAGGCACACCTCCTTCAGCTCCTCGCGGGTCAGCTGGTCCTCTTCCTGGTACGACTGGAGCTGGGCCACCAGCAGCTGCAAGGCGTCGGTCCCGGATGGCGTCACTTCCGCCTGCTGTCTCTCCTCCTTCTCCTGTATCCATTCCTCGATCGTCCGGAGGAGGATTCTTCGCGCCTTCAATCCCTGTGTGACGTGAAAAGTGACGTTGACTGGTGCAACATTGCGTTGGTTTGGTGTGGACAATTATGCGAGTTGAGTGATTTTTTCAAAACTTTTTTTATGAATTATATTAATTTTGGGAGGAACTTTCTGTCTCTGCCTGTCTTTCTGACACCCGCCCTCCCCTGTCCCAGCTCCTGGCGGTCTGTCTGTCTTTGGCTAGCTAGCCGACTGCCCCACATCCTCACACACACACACACACACACACACACACACACACACACACACACCTTGTACAGGCCGAAGCCGGGCACCTCGATAGGCGCGGAGAAC
>NC_134877.1:11328498-11403498 GCF_041734735.1 Babylonia areolata
AGACAAAGGGATAAAGCGCTTTATTTCCAAAGATTAATAATAAAACTAAAATAGACAAACAGACACTGCATTGGGAGAGAGAGAGAGAGAATCAAAACACCTCTCTTTCTTCTGTTTATTCACATTCACTCTGTGCACATGAACATAAATAATTGTTAAACGTATTTGATTCACAGCAATGTTTTCATGGGAAAATCTCTCTCTCTCTCTCTCTCTCTCTCTCTCTGTGTGTCTCTCTCTCCTGCTCCTCCTCACTTTCTCCTCCCCCATTTCTCTACTACTTTCCCAGTAGCTGCCATGAGAGTGTACAGCTGGTACAAAGCACAAGCACGGTTTAGCTCCCTTTCTCTCACTGCACTGGTGATTGGCCTTGACTTGTCGTCCCGAGGCCTTTCCTCGACTTCCCAACCAGTAACTGTGAGATAATGGTCCAGGCCTTCCCCACCACCCCACCCTGCCCCATACCAGTCACGACTGACAACCCAATCACACGTACGTGTCTGCCATTTCGAGTATCTTCCGCAGATAACCGATAATTATCATCAGTTAGGCCTAACTTCACGTACCTGGCGAGGTGTGAGCGACCTCTGCGGACAAAACTAGTACTGCCTCACCTTTGAAGGATGGTCGAACCAAACTGATTTTGCTCCCAGTTTTCATAATGTTGATTTGCAGTTCTGTTCGACATCGTTGGTGTCACCTGGACGTTGAAACTTCTCCATTAAAGCTTGTTAGCATAGTTCATTGAGGGTGGGGATTTGGGTTTGATCACTTTCATCTGATCATACATCTTATCCCACCCCCTTGCGACCCAAAGTCTCAATTCTCGATCTGATAAATAACCCATGCTTTTCTTTGCCATACCTGTCGTCATCAATACCGATTTCTCGTGCCCAACCAAGGTCATAACTGTCGTTTGAGTCTTAAGCCAGTGGCCAAACAAGTGATGTCCATGATCTACTTTTTTTTTTTTTATCTCGCAAGTTCTGTTCAGTATTTCTGTTCTCATTCTCCTTTAACACGTTTCGGATATGTGCTTTCGCCATTCTCGCTCATAAAAGTTTTCATCCATCGTCTATCTGTCCACCTGTGTCTTTACATTTTTTCTCTGCTGATTGCTGCTGAACTGATTGAAACGAGAGTGTCGATCGTTTAGTGCTTTCGGGTCGGTCTGAGGACGTGACCGAGATCCGAAATCCACTCCCCCCTCCCCAAAACAAACACACGCGAAGCGGGTCTGCCGCTATAGGGACAGGTGCCGGCTTTGGTTGTTGCTTGTTTTTCATTGCAGTCTTGTTACAGCAAGCTGTCCCTAATTGGAGCTACATGCTGAGAAATGAAGTCTCGGATCAAGATATCTTCACCTAGTTTCCTTTGATGCCCATCAGAGCGCGCGCTTTCCGTAATGTTGCACAAAGGACATTCCATTGTTACAGATCACGAGAGGTTTTCCACGTGCCGCAAGCACGCTGGTGTCCCCGAAAAGGTGACCACGAGGGGAGGGACTACAGCCAACAGGGGGAGGGGCCTCGGGAGAGCTTCATACTGGCCAGGCAGGCAGCAGTCATTCAGTTCCTGCTGGTGACTTCTCCCTGACCCCCGTGACGTAAAGCTCTGCAGGCCGGGTGACCTCATGCAGGGGGTTATCTTAAGGCCTGTCGTCAAGAGCTTCTTGACTGACCACCCTCGCGTTCGCTGCTGGCCAAGGTAAAACTGAACGTTTTCTCAGTCCTTCCTAGTGGAGAACAGTGGGTAGAGAATCTGATCGATCCAATATTCCTGTTAAGGTGTGTGTGTGTATGTGTGTGTGTGTGTGTGTGTGTGTGTGTGTGCGTGCATGCGTGCGTGTGTAAGAGATAGTGAATGTGTATGTGTGTGTGTGTGCACGTGTATGTGCTTGTATGTGCGCATGCATGCGTTTGTGCGTGTGCGTGTACGCGCGCGTGCGTGCGTGCGCGGCGTGACTGATCAGTCTGGAGCAAGAACTGAAATCATCTGCACTGCCGGATATCACGAATCCAAACATAGAAACTATATGCATACTGGACTTGAGAATCTCAACGGTTCAAAGTAACGTTTCTCCGACAACAAGCACCGTCAGAAAGATTTGAATATCAACATGCGGTGGTCCTCATTAGGTATAATTCGTGGGGATAGTAACTGCTACTGTTACTACTACTGCAGTAGTAGCAACAGTAGCAGTATATGACGATCATAATAATGATAATGATGATAAAGTCAACTGCCAAGTTTAATGATCATACTCCTGACAACGGGGCGGGCAATAAGGCGACGGAGAAATTTTCATGGCCACAGAGAAGTCCCACCGAGTTCAGCTGCTCGACTTTTCGTTTTTACCGACTGCATGAGAGATTGCCGCGATGGCTTTACCACAATGTACTGTTTACTTTTAGCACGCACTGCGCAACATGACGGCACAGGGAGAGAGGGGGGTGAGGGGGGGAGGGGCGGAGAAAGAGAGAGAGAGAAGGGCTGTGCAAGGCCACGCGCGATAACTGACCCCAGACATGGGGTCAAGCGTACGGGTCGGCATTGATTGAACTTACTGCCGAGGTCTTCGGCGCGGGTGACCGAAAGGTCACGACTGCACCGACTTTGTGTGTGTGTGTGCGCGTGTGCGTGTGTGTGAGTGTGTGTGTACGTGTGTGTGTGTGCGTGTATGTGTGTGCGTGTACACAGAGGTATGTGGATGGACGACATGAGCGAGCCAGCGAGCGCGAGAGGACGGAGCATTGACAGACTGGAAGGGGGTGGGGAGTAGTATGGTGAGGAAGGGGGTGGAGCGACGTGTCACACAGAGAGGAAGCAGAGAGAGAGGAAGGTTGTGTGTGTGAAAACGTGGAGAAAAAGGCAGTTGAAGATGTGTTGACTCTGGGAGTGTGGTGGTGGGGGGGGGGAGGGGGTGTTAGGGTGGTGCCACTGCTCTAAAAATAGGGGGGTAATAAAGTAAGCAAGTGGGAGGGGGACAAAAGACACGGTCATGCGCTATTCGTTCAACTAATTCATATACCCCTAGTCCACCCCCGGAACTCCCAACCCTTTTTTCAACAAGGGAAGTATAATTACTGATGTCGTTCTGTCCGTCTCAGTGTCCGCTTGTCTGTGAGCATTCACCAGACTGCCCACCTTTCTTCTACCGGCAGAGCTTAGCTTTGTGCCAAATATTACCCGTTTTGTTTTTTGTTTTGTTTTTGTTTCCTTTCAGTTGGATTTGATTTCAGTCAGTGTAGAATGTGGACTATGTCCTGTACCTTTCGGGCCTCGTTTTCCTATGTCTGAACCTCCGCCATCTCCAGTCCCCTCGGACTTCCGAAGAATCCTGGTTTTTCTTTCATCCCAAACTATTGAAAAAGCAGATTTTCATTTGTCCAAAATCTGTGGGCATTTATCTTAAAAAAAAAAAAAATCAGTAAACAATTCAATACACTGGGCTGCTTTCTTTATATTTGATTCTTGTTTGGCTTTGCGAAGAAATGTCCGGTGAAACGAGCGTTCGAAAGTGTGTGTGAGTGTGTGTGCGTGTGTGTGTGCAGTGTGTGTGTGTGTGTGTGTGTGTGTGTGTGTGTGTGTGTGTGCGTTTTGTGTGTGTGTGCATGTGTGTTTGTAAAGTGTGTGTGTGAAATGCCAATATGAAATGACATTATTCAAGGTAATCAAGAAAAGAAATGCCTTTTTTTGTATGTATCGAACAACCGGCGTCCATGTGGGAAAAGAAATACGGCAGCTTTTCTCATGCTGAATGTAATGAACGATGTCCAGAGTGGGCACTGTTTTTAAAGGTATCACTTATGTGGAATGAGATTTGGGCCACTCATATCTATCAAACAATATCTATCAAACATCGTATCTTTCAAACATGATAAAATCATATGGCCCAAGTTGGCCAGATTGAAACTTATCTGCGGACTGACTTTTCAGCTTTTTTTGGGGTGGGGTGGGGGGTGGGGGGGGGCTGAGGGGGGGACTTGGGGGGGGGGGGAGGGGATACTATCGACTATGAACGACTTGCTTGTCAATTTGTAATTTTGTATTTTGTTTAGTGTTTGTTAGTTGCCAATGTTGTTGAACTATCTAGTTTATCTACTGAATTAACTTCGATTCGCTCGAGTTTTTAGTTGGTTTTGTTTTGTTTTGTTTGTTGTTGTTGTTGTTTTGGGGAAGGGGGGGGGGTTAATGCGACAACACACTAGCACACATCTTTCAGCTTTTTTGCACTTCACTGGGTTCTCATCTCCTTTGCAATATGTTTCTTTCCTGCGCGTGCGCGCGCTCACACACACACACTCAGTGACAGAGAGAGAGAGAGAGAGAGAGAGAGAGAGAGAGAGAGAGAGAGAGAGAGACAATAAACCAAAACATTGCAAGACCCAAATTGTTTCGATTACATATTCAACGATATTTACAACTGCTACTTCTCACACTCAGTAAAGTAAAATAACTGTTTAAAAACATACGCAGACAACTTAAATATACTAATCAAAAGGTATCAGAGTGTGCATCCGTCGTCTAGGCGTGTTTTGATGGAAACAAATCTCTCCCCACATTAAGAAAAAAAAAAATTTTTAATTATTAAAAACAAAAACACGCACACACACAATCATATCTATCCTCACAAACAGATAAAGCATCAATCAAATCTAAAGACCGTATATAACGGCACGAGAACAATGGCAATACTTATGAAATTAATAGCAAAACCTTATCAAAAAGGCATGACGTCTTCTATGCACGTTCCAGAATTGGCGAATATTAAGAGTCTCACACTGTGGAAGAGAGACCGGACAAACATATCGAGTCAAATGACAGACGGTTTATCAAAGACCAGTCGGAACTGGACCAAGAAACCAATAGTAAGGGCGACGACACCAGACAGACAGAGCGATTCCGTGAATCTGGAATAGAAAGGGGAGGTGGCACGGGCGATGGGGGAAGCAAACCAAATACGAAAAAAAAAAAACCCCAAAAAAAACCCACACCTGAAACCCACCTGCCAAGGGTGCGGTCAAGCAGAAAGGAAGGTGCCGAGTGCCGATGATCCTGGCTGCAGCATCCACCCTGCCCCGCCCCGCTCTCCACCGTCAGGCCCGTCGCGTTTTGCACGAGCGACATCAAAGCCATAACCCCCATGCTTCCGTCCTCCATCAAACAGTTCATCATCACCCGCTCACTGTGGGGGCACTCACTATGGTGCGGCTTAATTTCTGCCTTCAGAAATGTCGCTGTCCTCTTTCAGTCGGAGTGTAATTGATTGCCTGGCTGTTTTCTTTGTTTAGTGTTGCTCTAATGATTGTAACAGAGACGACACAAGTTTAAGCCTGTGTCCCTTTCGTCCCAGACTGGAAATAATCACTTGGAATGTTTAAAACTCGTTTTTCAAGTGTAACAAGTGGACGGGGCTGTAATTAGTAAGGAACTATTTAAGTTTTCTTTTTTCGTTTTCTGTTTTATTCACTCAAATCGAGTCAAAAATGTCTTTCAGTCAAAATCTCCCTCGACGATATCTGGTGAAAACTCTCCAAGTTCATCCAAAATAACTAGAGGAGGGGAAAGTATGTCCAGTTTACTTTAAGATGGTAAAAAAAAAAGTATCTCAACCTTTTTTGGTTCAAAAAGAAAAGACAAAATCAGTCACATCAATTTGCCAGTCTGCAGTCTGGAAGAAAACATTTCAGGCTGCCCTGAAATGTCGAGGTTTGAAGTGGGACTTTGCCAGAGTGTGGCACTGCAACAGAGGCAGGTACTTTCAACTGTCAGTTGCAAAGGTGTGTCAATCCCGGCTGCCGGTGCGTTTCTTATTTATACTGTTCTGTCTTGAGTGGCTTGATTAAGTCCCGTTGACCCCTCCATACTCCCACCCCCACCCCCACCTCTTTCTGTCTCTGTGCACTGGGTTCACCACCACACTCACCATCTCCCCCACTACAGCCTCAACTTCTGAACGTGGATATAGGGGCGGGGCGAAACAAACCTCACCTCGTGCTCGCGTCAATCAAAGCCGGCGCGCGTTTTTCTCAGACTGACTTCATTGGTCGCTTGCCCGCCAGGCTGTGGGAGTCTCCCACGAGGCGCACAGTGGGTGACTGCTCACCGCGTTGCCGCTCGCGGGATTTTTTTTTTTTTTTTTTTTCACTCTCTCCG
This sequence comes from Babylonia areolata, assembly GCF_041734735.1. NCBI lineage: Eukaryota > Metazoa > Mollusca > Gastropoda > Neogastropoda > Buccinidae > Babylonia > Babylonia areolata. The sequence goes on from NC_134877.1 coordinate 11,334,658, forward strand.
CTTCCGTGCCGCCGTGGGCACGGTGTGGCGGGCAGTTCTACGCGGGCTGTGTGGACTCTTGCATCATACAGGTACAGACCAGTGAGCCGTGTTCTGTCCGTGTGACAGACTCGACTGACTGGCGAGAGCTGGCAAACTTGTATTGAATACTTTTGCCTTGTCTTGCTACTGTAAATAAGACATACACTGGTCGGGCTTGTTTGTTTTAATATCTTTTTTCATCGATTCGATAGATCTCCGAAAGTAGAAAATAATAGTGTTAAGTATGTGTAATTAAAACAGTTTAACAGTTGAAGGTGATTTTTAATCCCAAAGATAATCAGTAAGAGCCACGAGTTGTTTTGGGGGTGTTTTGGTGGTGGTGTTTTCGTTGTTGTTGTTGTTGTTGTTGTTGTTTTTTTTTGGGGGGGGGGGGGGGCAGGGGGGAGTACAGTTCATCGTGTTTATTGAAGCCCAAGCCTTATGAAGAATGTTTCATTATTCATAAATAAAACGTAAAGCTCTCGAGTTTTTAAATTTCGCTGCGACGGGCACAATAGCCGAGTGGTTAAAGCGTTGGACTTTCAATCTAAGGATCCCGGGTTCGAATTTCGGTAACGGCGCCTGGTGGGTAAAGGGTGTAGAATTTTCCGATCTCCCAGGTCAACATATGTGCAGACCTGCTAGTGCCTGAACCCCCTTCCTGTGTTTACGCAAACAGAAGATCAAATACGCACATTAAAGATCCTGTAATCGACGTCAGTCAGCATTCGGTGGGTTATGGAAACGAGAACATGCCCAGCAGTATGGCTGCCTACATGGCGGGGTAAAAACGGTCAAAACACATAAAAGCACATAAAAGCCCATTCGTGTAATATACGAATGAACGTGTGAGCAGCCCACGAACGACGGAGAAGAAGTTTCGCAGCATAAAAATATGTAGCATTCAGGTTCATGATTCCTTCATACAGCTTTTGAGAGGCTAAAGCTAAACGAACTGAAAAAATAGAAAAAAGTGAAAAAAAACCTGCGCTTTGGGATCATCCACTAAGGTGAGAAACTTTCCAGTTGAACCAACGGTAAACTGAAGGCCGATGGACAAGATTGTCAACCTGAAGAACTGACCAACGTGTCGACTTCCCACTTCCAATAATTATTCACAGACAGATAAAAGAAAAAAACAGGTGACAGTTCGCATCTTTCTATCAACTAAGGAAAGCTCTTACCTTGATTTGCTCACAAATGGAGTGGAGTGATGGCCTAGTGGTAACGCGTCTGCCTAGGAAGCGAGAGAATCTGAGCGCACTGGTTCGAATCCCGGCAGAGTCACTAGTATTTTCTCGGCCCCCACCACTAGACCTCGAGTGGTGGTCTGGACGCTTGTAGTCATTCGGCCGAGAGGATAAACCTAGGTCCCATGTGCAGCATGCACGTAAAAGAATCCACGGCAACAGAAGCTCACGTAAAAGAACCCACAGCAACAAAAGGGTTGTCCTTGGCAAAATTCTGCAGAAAAATCCACTTCGACAGGAAAAACATAGAAAACTGCAGGCAGGAAAAAATAACAAAAAATGGGTGGCACTCCCAGTCTCAGTGTAGCGACGCACTCCCTAGGGAGAGCAACCCGAATTTCACACACAGACTAAAATCTGTTGTGACAAAAAGAGTAATACAACAAAACGCTAGTGTACCGAGAGGATGTCACGGGGTGTATTTCTCAACACGGCGCTGGCTGAAAGGCATTGCAATCAGCAATGGCCGTTTGAGCTATATGCAAGATCGCCATGGCTATATGCTTTCCACTCATCAAGAGAAGCAGTCCTTCGCGTATTTCTTTCTTGTTTAATACTCGCCTGTTTTTCCCCCGCAATGTTTTTTTTCTGTTTTTGACTCACTTGTGTAAACAAAGTGAGTCTATGTTTTAACCCGGTGTTCGGTTGTCTGTGTGTGTGTGTGTGTGTCTGTGTGTCTGTGTGTCCGTGGTAAACTTTAACATTGACATTTTCTCTGCAACTACTTTGTCAGTTGACACCAAATTTGGCATAAAAATAGGAAAAATTCAGTTCTTTCCAGTCATCTTGTTTAAAACAATATTGCGCTTCTGGGATGGTCACAAAAAAATAAAGAATGAAGCCTAATTATATGCAAACTGCATTTACTGTTATATTTATATTTTTTGTATTCTCTAAACTTGGCACTTTGATCTGATATTCTGACCCAACAGCTAGAGCAGTCATATTATCATTTTTGGCTCAAACAGGAACTTCTTTTGCTAAGCATGGAAGCTTTATTTATTTTGCAAACGTTTTGGTTCAGATAGAAAAAAAGGGAAATTACTATGTAATGCTAGTGGAGTTAATTTGCTTTAAACTGATCTTTCTCATCTTAAACATTACATTTTGAAACAAGAGAGGCAAGGCCTTCAAGACTCACTTGTGATGCACTTTTTTTTTTAAAAGGCAAGCTTTTATGTATTGAGTATAATTTCAAAATGTAATGTTTAAGATGAGAAAGATCAGTTTAAAGCAAACTAAGTTCCCAGCAGAGTAATTTCCCTTGTTTTACTGCCGACACCAAAACGTTTGCAATAAATAAAACTTCCACGCTTAGCAAAAGAAGTTCCTGTTTGAACAAAAAATGACAATAATGACAGATCTTTTGTTGGGTCGAATATCAGATCAAAGTGCCAAGTTTAGAGAATACAAAAAATATAAATATAACAGTAAATGCATTATACTCAATACATAAAAAGCTTGGATTTTTTTAAAAGTGTATCACAAGTGAGACTTGAAGGCCTTGCCTCTCTTGTTCATTCTTATTTTTTTTATCATCTTTTCCTTTTTAATAATAAAAATAAGAAATAACTATTAATAGTACAGGAAGGAATGATCATGGTTTATTGTAGCCCTGTCCGAAAAGGAAGATAACCTGTCTTTATACAAACTGGACACAAAACAACAACATAATAAAAAAAAAAATTTAAAAAGAAAAAGGCCGACACATATACGCATTCATACCATCCTAAACTAGCATTCTTTTGTAAGCACACCGAGTATTACTCAGTTGTACTGAGAAAAAAAAGATACTCACTGGTGCACGGAGTACAGGATTTCCCAAATCATGGTTGACTTGGGTTCCTCTTGTTGACTGACCAAGGAAAACAAAAGCACAACAATCTGTTAGAGTTTTGCTGATAGGCAAAACAAGAACACATACCAAAATTCCCAGCCAATCCACATTATAATATTATGACATACAGATGGTGACTTTTTTGTAATCAGTGAGCATTCACAAACGTATTATCTACCATCAAGTACACTCATTCATCTGAAAAAAGATGCATTGTAGTTTAAAAATCCGTTTCAATACATAATGTTACTAAACAATTTTTCCAGTGATTTCATAGTCACGCTGCTAGCACTGAATAAGGCTGAAAATTGCATGGTGGGTTATCATATATACGTATGGCATGTAAAGGAGGAGTTTTTTAACTGAATGAATGTATTATTGTCAACGCTAGAGACATGGCGCATGCTATCTATACATCCATGTATGCACCTTCAACAAACCATATTTTAGTGCGACAATAGCTACAAGAATTTATTTCCAGAAAGAAAAGAATTCCAGGAACTATCTTCTTTGTCAAGAAACCCTGGCTAATTTCTCAGTTCTGTGGTCGTGGGCAGTCTTCCACGTTCAACTACCTACGACTCCGCGGACACTTCTTTGCGCAACCATTTCATTACACACCACCCCTGATTCACCGCAGACACTGGCCAAGTAATCCACTGACTTTAAACATTGGTCAGTACTGGTCAGAGTTCCTTTTCCATCCAGTTTTTCTTTGTCAACAGAGTATGGTACTAACTTAGGTATTTGTTGTGGGTTTTTTTTGGAGGGGGGGGGGGGTCTTCTTCTTCGTTTTTATGTTCTTAAACTGTATGAATGATAATCCTACAAAAATCATCAAATACTATCAACACGCTACATTTCGCTAGCAAAGAATAATGAATATTGACAGCAAAAAGAAACCCTTCCGAAGTCCACAAATACAATAATAATCATTTTAACGAATACTGAAGATATACAGACAACGGCAGAAAGAAACAGAAACCCTCTAACTCCTTATACGCCTCTTCCCAAATAAGGGATACACCGAGAGAAAGTCTAGCCGACTCGACAACGCACAACTCACATGACACACAGTGTTCTTCCGGCGATTCAAAGCCCAACTGGACAGTGGTGGCGATCTCGCTCACCTTTTAAATCAACCGATCACGTGACTCCATCCCCCGTTACTTGCCAAAACGTCATAGCGTCATTGGGCGCCTGACATGTGGTCCAAACCATGTAGTATGTCCGTATGTGGCTACTAGTCAGACGCTCGGCCTAGTTTCAACAAAAACTCAAGTTTACAGACTGAACTAGACTGGGCACTTTGCTGATAAACATCGCACGTATCGCCTTTTTCAATCCCGCAGTGCAATTTCCAAACTCGCCTCATAACAACGAAAGCAACACATGACTGGCTAAACCCCAGACGTGGCTGATGAAGAGGGACGAAATTCATTCACGAAAAATGCTCAGTGCATCAGGCCATCGACAATCTGGAGTTTCCCGGCGTTGAGACTGGGATTATGTTTGGTTCACACCAACACCAGGCCCCACAAGGACGACCCATACCTTTGTGTTTGGTTCACACCAACATCGGACCCCTTAAGGACAACCCACACCCTTTTGGTTCACACCAACATCGGACCCCTTAAGGACAACCCACACCCTTTTGGTTCACACTAACATCAGGCCCCTTAAGGACGACCCACACCTTTGTGTTTGGTTCACACCAACAATATAGGCCCCATAAGGACAACCACCCATTAAGGGCCAGGCGCCTCCCGGCGGCGTAAATTTCCACCCAGCAGTCAACTAATCTGCCCACGCTGGGGCCTCTCGGACAAAGACGTGGACAATTGAGTAACACGGCACCAAGATTACGGAACACCTAGCGTGGCAGGTCATGGGTCACTGGGGCATGCGGGTGTTAGCCGCGCTGGCTTCTCCCCCAACCGCCCCACACCCCCACCTCTCTCTCTCTCTGCCTCTATCGTTCTCTCTATCTCTCTCTGCCTCTATCGTTCTCTCTCTCTCTCTGCCTCTATCGTTCTCTCAGTCGCTCGCCCGCTCAGTTTCTCCCTCTACATGCTTGCTCTCTTTCTGTCTCTCTGATCCTCCAGACTACTCTCTCTCTCTCTCTCTCTCTCTGTCTCTGTCTCTCTCTCTCTCTCTGTGTCACTTGCTTGCACGCTCCACCCCTGGACCCCCTTCACCCCTTTCTCTTGCTTGCTCAGTCTTAAACGCCACTCTCTATCTCCCCCCCTCCCCCTCAACTCTCTTTCTTCCTCTCTCACTTGCACGTTCTCTCTCTCTCTGTCTCTATTGCTCGCACATTCCGTCTCTCTCCCACTAGTGATCTCACTTGCTCGTTCTCTCTTTCTGTCTCTGTCTGTCAGACAGTCTGTCTCTCTCTCTGTCTGACTGTCTGTCTGTCTCTCCCCCCCCCCCTCCCCCCTCTCTCTCTCTGTCTGACTGTCTGTCTGTCTCTCCCCCCCTCCCCCCTCTCTCTCTCGCTCTTTCTGACACGCGCATGGAACACGATCGTCAGAAGCCGAATGTGTTACTCTGGCACAAAGAGTATGTGCTTTGATTGATTTCTGGCATTTTTGTGTGGGGGTATGTATACATGCGCATGCCTCTGTCTGTTAAAAAGTGTGTTGATACATTAAACGGTAGTTTACATTTAATGATAAGTTATTCACATATTTAAACGTAATTTGATCGTGGACTTCTTTACACTGTAATCATGGTGGCGGTGGTGGTGGTGGTGATGGGGAGCGTGTCGATACTGCTGACTCCATGGTGATGGTGATGGTGAGGATGGAAACTACTTCAGATTTCTTCTCTGAACTTCAGTTTTGCTCCTCTATTTTTCGGCGCTTTCTATCTGATCGTATTCTTCGTCCCCTTCTTCTACTTATTCTTCTACCTTTCCTCCTATTTTTTTTTCGTCTTCATTTTCATCATCATCCTTTTCATCATCATTTTCTTCTTCTTCTTCTTTCCTCTCTTCTCTCTCTCTCTCTCTCTCTCTCTCTCTCTCTCTCTCTGTCGCTTGCTTGCACACTTCCCCCCACCCCCTCACTAAATATTTTAATTTTTCTTTTCATAATTTCATTAAAACTGGATACACACACACACACACACACACACACTCACACTCACACACACACACACACACACACACACACACGCACGCACACACACACACACATGCCCTCTCTCTCTCCTCTCTCTTATAATATACAAAGAGAAAAATCTACCTATCTGACATGCAAGCGCTAAGTTTACACACACAAACGCATGTTTATGCAAGCAGCTCTTGTTTTCTGGTGTTCATTAAAGTCAAGTACAGAGAAAATGAAGACGACGACGACGACATAATTACAACCAGCTGTTAAAACGAACTCGTTAAAATCAGTTCACACACGAGAGCGACCGTCCACACGATACAGTTTCGCGAACAATTGTTCTACAAACTGCTGTAACAACAGTACGGGGATGGAAGTCAGTCCCCTCTACTGCCAACTGCCAGTGAAGTCTATTGAAAAGAAGTCCGTCCCAGGTACTATAGAGTGTTGTGAAGTCACATTGTTGAGCGTAACTCTTTCTCTCTCTCTCCCCATGTCACTGTTTCTCTACGTTTGTGTCTCTGTCTCTGTGTATCTCTGTGTGCCTTTGTGTATCTCTCTCTTTGTCTGTCTGCCTGTCTGTCTCTGTTTATGACTCTCTCTCCACTTATCTATGTCTATGTCTGTCTGCCTGTCTGTCTGTCTGTCTCACACACAACGCACACACACACACACACACACACACACACACACACACACGCACACACACACACGCACACACACACACACACACACACACACACACACACACACACACACACACACACAGAGAAACTTTCTCTCTCTCCCTCTCTCTCTCTCTCTCTCTCTCTCTCTCTCCCCTCCCCCACACACATCTCTGTCTCTCTGTCTTTGCGTGCAAGTTCCCATCCAATCTTTTTTATTTGTGGGGGAGGGGGCGACGGGGGGGGGGGAGGCGATACCTTAGATATTTTGTTTCTGTTTTTGGTTTGTTTTTTGTTTTTTCTGCATTTCACACAGTTTTCCAGAAACAATAATATCTACATAAAATGTTATACCAATAAAACTTTGGAATTTCTCCCCAGGTATCAATTTTCTCAGAGAAATATTTTATGAAATTTAAGTAAAAAAAGATTCATATGTGTACAATGACCACAACGTTATTTCAGACTTTTCCGCACACATTAAGCATATTTTATGTCAGAAATCAAAAGAAAGACCAAAAGATAAAATGATAGCGGAGAAGTGATAGAGGACAGTGAGAGAAAGAAGGGAGAGAGGGAGGGAGGTAAGGGTATCGTTTTATACACAGGAAAAGAGAGGAGGGAACACAGAAAATTTTCTTTTAAATAATTAATGCCCACACACCATGGTCAAATACGGAATGGAGATCAGCATCGAGAACACGGAACTTATGACAAACAGTTCAGACCTAATCGAAACCAAGACCAATGTCAGCAGTCAGCAGCTGGAAACAGTGAAGCACTTTAAGAAATAGTGAAGCCGTTTAAGAAACAGTGAAGCCGTTTAAGAAATAGTGAAGCCGTTTAAGAAACAGTGAAGCCGTTTAAGAAATAGTGAAGCACTTTAAGAAACAGTGAAGCCATTTAAGAAACAGTGAAGCCGTTTAAGAAACAGTGAAGCACTTTAAGAAATAGTGAAGCCGTTTAAGAAATAGTGAAGCACTTTAAGAAACAGTGAAGCCGTTTAAGAAACAGTGAAGCCGTTTAAGAAACAGTGAAGCACTTTAAGAAATAGTGAAGCCGTTTAAGAAATAGTGAAGCCGTTTAAGAAACCGTGAAGCACTTTAAGAAATAGTGAAGCCGTTTAAGAAACAGTGAAGCCGTTTAAGAAATAGTGAAGCACTTTAAGAAACAGTGAAGCCGTTTAAGAAATAGTGAAGCACTTTAAGAAACAGTGAAGCCGTTTAAGAAACAGTGAAGCCGTTTAAGAAAGAGTGAAGCAGTTTAAGTACCTTGGTGGCATCCTCAGTGAAGAAGGGTCCAAGACCGAAATACTGGCTAGAGCTGCGCAGACTCAGTTAAGATATGAAGTACATTCATTTGATTCACACTGGTGGAGTTTATTCCTCTTTCTCAGTTTGTCCCGCCTTTCCTGTTCTGCACGCGAAGAGAGAATGAGAAAGGGTGAATGAACGGTTTATTCATATATATGCCATTGCACCTCATGAAAGGGTGTCAGAAAAAAACGCATTTCAGAAGAAAAAAAGATAAATGGGACAAAATTTACTGTCATGCTTTGTCGAGCGATATTCACTCTTTTCTATTGCTTCAGTGTGGTGAAGATTTGTTGATGAAGCAGCATGGGGAATGGTTTCCTGATGCTTTCACTTTTGTGTTTGCCAAAATGTTTGCAATTTTTATCCACTGATATCTTAAAGTTCATTGCTTTGATGTTGATTGGAAATGAAAATTACATTCTCAATAAAATAATAACATTTTTTTTAAACCACGAGACTTTTTTCACGTGTGAGCGTGCATCTATCTCAACTGAAAGAGGACACACTTGCATTCCAAAAGGAATGTTGTGAATTCTTCCTTCACTGCATTTAGCCAGCATCACTGTCGTGTTTTTTGTTGTTGCTTTTTGTTTTGTTTTTTTGTTGTTGTTGGGGGCGGGGGGGGGGGGTTGGGGGTGTGTGTGTGTGTGTGTGTGTGTGTGTGTGTGTGTGTGTGTGTGTGTGTTGTTTTTTATTCTTGTTGTGGAGGAGGAGGAATTTTATTTAATGTCCCGTCACACATATTGGTGATTGAAGACACTATTTTGTTAGAGTTGTCGCTTGCTTACATCCTAACCCTCACCTAACTTGTCGGTACACCGGTGGCGCTCAGTCACCAGACCATGTCGGGTTTCACTCAACCACAGGACCACGCCGACCCGGTGCTGTTCGAAATGCCGGTCTACGTGCCTCCTGTCCTATTGTTGTTTGTTTGCTGTTGTGTTGTTTTCTCCAAACGAAATGCTGTTCACATTCTTGCAGCCACTCTGTGCGGGTGGCGGAACGTTAGAAGATTAATTTCGGTACACGATGGATACATACATTTTCACACATGTTCAGCTAAACTCTCCTAATTTATTTAAACTGATTATGATTTTGAGTGGTGAAAAAAATCTGTTTTTTGGCTCCAGTTGCTAGCCATACCTACCATACAGCAGAAGAGCACGTGAACGCTGTAAACAGCCTGCTGCGTGGATAGGAGGCACGTAGACCGGCATTTCGAACAGCATCAGGTCGGAGTTGAGTGAAACCCGACATGGTCTGATTGATTGAGCGCCACCGGTGTATAGGCTAGTTAGGTGAGGGATATTATGCAAGTCTGTAAGGTGGTGCCCCGTCCTTCACCCCGCCTCCCCCGCTCCACGCCATTGAATAATAGTCCAGAGATAGTAGCGGATGTTTGTTAGTTGGTGGGATGAACTATAACAGGCTGTGTCTCACACGTGCTCCGTGTAGTGATGACCTCCTGCGGCGCACGTGGCCAGGAGAAACAACAATGATGAACAATCGCATTGGAAGCTGGAGAAATGACATGAACTGGTCATGAACATTTTTAACGCGCTTTTTTTTTCTCGTTGGGTAATAATGCTCAGTGCCTTTCCTCAGCATCCCGCCACTGTTAGGTTCTTTCCAAGATAGCAGTGTTGCCAACGCTGTCTTTTTCTCTTTTTATTTTTATTTTTAAACGAGGAACAGTCAAATAGGTTTTCGCTACACCTTTTTATTTGAAAACGACGGGCAATGTATGGTTCAGTTATTTCCGAATTAAAACACCCCAGTTCATTTATTTCACCAGTTACGCTTCACTGCTCAGTTCTTTCAAGTTATCACGCAGCTGATCTCTTCTTCTCCTTTTACTTTTACTCCAAAACACACACCACTGCCGTTATCCTTCGAAGGTAGATACTGTTGTGCCGTTTGCTTCTGTCAAAATAGCATGCTTAGACTCAGGTGCTGTGTGTGTGTGTGGGGGGGGGGGGTTGTTGGTTTTTGTGTGAGTGTGTGTTGGTTTTCTTTCAAATTAATGACGAGGCCTCTGCATTTGTGCGCACCTTTCAGGTATGGGTGATAGCAGGAAGACAGGGCTGTATTCAAGAGACCATCGTGCCTGTGGGTAAATGTGTACCTGAGGCTAATCTGCCTGAGGAAAGGCAAACTGCCCGAGGGTAAGCAATGCCGGTATTCATGAACACAAGAGCCCAACGCAGGTCTACAAACCCAAAGGCAATTTACCTTTACTATCTGCCAAGGGTGACAGCCCATGAAGCAGAGGATGGCGAATCCTTTTGTTGCGTTGGTTTTGTTAAGGGAAAATCGGCGAGACAGTGTCTTGAATACGGCCCCTGATAGTTTGGTCTTATCCTTTGTTCACTTGGCAGTCAAAAATGACGTATCGAGACTGGCAGACTTCATTATATTCCACATGACTTTCGTATGTAGCTGTGAAGTGAGTGCACTTGCATACGATAAATGATGGAATGCCCAAAATTTGCAGTTATCGAAATTCGTTTATTCCTGAGAATCCGAACTCCGTTATTTTATTTCCTTTTTGCAGTTAGCTGAAAAGCAGGGAGTACAATGTGTCAGAATGCCAAAGTGGCCCCCATATTCGACAAGTTTGCTGACTCTCGTCAATGCTTCGCCACTGGTGCGCTGCTTTTTTTTGCTTTTTTTTTTTGTGGTCACACTGCAGTGCAGTGCGAAGTAAAAGAGCCTGCACAGAAGGGAATCCCTGGGATTTTAATTTTAGAAGATGGGTTAGCTGCCTGAGTGCACCCACAGACTTATAGGTGGCTCTGTATATGTCCATGAAGTGCAGCGTGTCTTGAATACGAAGATAACCTGACCTTCACGTCAAACTGCACCTAAGGGTCCCTATCATGTCAAAGGTCACTTGCCTGAAGGCAAAATGAAGTTTGTCTTGACTATGGCCCGAGGGGTTGCTTGTCTTTTCTTCACTGCTCAGTTCCTTTGAAAATTACAACTTCATTCATGGACTGGTGTCCATGTCTTACACTTCTCTGTGCATGTTGAATGAAGTGGGGGGTTGCGTGCATTCAGGCTTTGAGAGGAGAGGGGGGTTTGCTCTGAATTTTTCAATAAATGGGGAAAATGATTATGATAGCATTCTTTAATCTGACATTTGGTTCAGATCAAGAGGGAAATGTGTGTGTGTGTGTGTGTGTGTGTGTGTGTGTGTGTGTGGTGTGTGTGTGTGTGTGTGTGTGTTTGTGAAAAAGAAGCTAGATGTATGTGGACTACTATACGAGGAGGGTATCACATGATGGACACTTCCATTCATCGAGAGAGCAGACCCAGTGTTTAATGAAACCAAACGGAAAATGACGCAATATTTGAGTGGCCACTGCCTCACTTCTGTCCGGCGGGTGTCAGCGTAAAGAACGTGGTTTCAATCCAAACAACAGCGCCTGCTGGGTCTGGGGAGGATATGGTTTGCTCTCCGTCCTCCCATGTCAACATCTGTGCAGACCTGCTCCACTGTCTTCATGTAAGTTATTGGAACAGCTAAAATTGTCATTATCAGTTTTATCATCAAGTGGCCAATACACGATTTTATTCCCGGATATGTGGAGTGTTGGTCCAGAGGTAACGTGTCCACCTAGGAAGCGAGAGAATCTGAGCACACAGGTTCGAATCATACCGCCAGTCGCCAGTATTTACTCCCCCTTCCACTAGACCTTGAGTTGTGGTCTGGACGCTAGTCATTCAGATGAGACGATAAACCGAGGTCCCGTGTGCAACATGCATTTAGTGCACATAAAAGAACCCAAGGCAACAAAAGGGTTGTCCCTGGCAAGCTTCTGTAGAAAAATCCACTTCGATAAAATTGCAGGCAGGAAAAAAAAAGGGGTGGCACTGTCAGTGTAGCGACGCACTCTCCGTAGGGACAGCAGCCCAGATTTCACCCAGAGAAATCTGTTGTGCCAAAAAGAGCAATACAAATACAAATACAAATACTGATGTCTTTCGTCAATACCTTCTAACGAGGTGCTACATGGTGTCATCACGTGGTTTAGTCTCCTTTCCGACGTTACACTCGTCCTACATTTTAGCCGTGGGGTGCTTCATTGTCACTACTCAAACCAAAGAAAATGAAAATTTTAAAATGTTGCAGTTAAACCTAAGTTTGAATATTTTTTTTTACATTGCTGGACTGGACAATATCCTTTTTCATGTGTATAATTACACGCATATGGGGGAAAAAGAAAAAGAAAATAGATACGCGTGTCAGTTGAAGATCCGTGTTAAAGATTGATGGTTCATAGAAACGTGCACTTCATAGATTTTATAGATGTTTTATTGAATCTGTGTTAACTTTCTTTTTATACGCTGGTATGGTGGTCTCGTTGTGAAGATTAAGAGTATGCTGAACAAGATTGTAAATGTGTGAAGTAAGGTCGTGGTGTGAGACAGGACAGCTTAAAGTCTTAACTCCCGAGAGCAAGGTTTCGGTTGCGCATGCGCACTAGAGCCTATCCATAAAAGGGAAAGGGGCGGAGTTTATCTATAAAAAGCGCGAGCACGTGTCCGGTAGGTTAGTAGATCGTCATATTTCTCTCCGTTTGCATGTTTTACAAACAATGTGGTCGTTTACGGTTGCCAACGTCGAGGGGCTGTCTGCATGCTTTCCAATTCTCACCGGACAGTACCACGTGCTGGTGCTATTTTTATCTGACAGACACGTCTAGCGCAAACACAAACGGCTCTAGCTCCGCCCCTTTTCTCTGCATTCAAATTTTGTATTACGTGTAGCTGACACATTTTGTACTTTCCAAAGTCAATTCAGATCTAGGTTGGAAGCTGCTAGGCAAATCTCGCTCTCTGCCATAAATGAAGCCAAACCGTAGCTTTATTAGGCTTTTATTTTGAATAAACCTTCAACGACGTCACAGTGTCAGACTCTGGTGAGAAACTGGCTTGATTCAAATCGCCCGCCATTTATAGTCCGGTTCAGGCTTTAAGTGAACTGTACAATGTCAGAGTGCGACAGAAAGCCACATGCATTTCAAGCAACAGCAGCCATACGCTGGCAAATTATTCCATCTCTTTCCTTCAGGCAAACGTTTTTTGTGCCAAAATTTAAAGCAAACAGAACCAAATGCAGCTTTCTTCCAACGCTAATCCAGCTATTAAACAAGAATAATTGATAATCAAATATGTGACTAAAAAAATGTATGCCAGAGTGTATTTACATGGAATAAGACATTTTAACTCAAACTACTGCTACATATTGTTATCATATGTCTATGTCTGCTTTTAGTATGCTGTTCTATGCCTATCCTTTATCTGTTATTCTTATTGCACGTGTATATGGCAGTGATGTTGTATGTATAATTTACTCTTAGTTACCTTCTTAAGGGATTCTGTTGTAGTTGTTGTCTCCTGCGATTGTTGATTGTTAGCATGGGCTGCCCTAGCTTGACATATGAGCGTTTTATGTCTTTTTTTATGTATACATGTTGAATGACTGTGATTTTCATGTATTTTTATGTGTTTTACACCACTAATGAAATTCCCTGGTTAATACAGTATTCTATATTCAGTATACATCCGGCACACACCAGCCCCCGAACATGGACCGTGCACGGTAAAAAGTCATGCGTTTAAAAATCTTTCTCACAGAAACGAGTGTTGTCGAGGTTGTCTGTTTTGTTTGTTTGTTTGTTTGTTGTTGTTGTTTTTTTGTGTGTTTTTATTCACTATTTACATGTTTCTTTTAAAAATCAACTCGTGCACGTCTTTCCAATACTCAGGCGAGACTTGGAAAAGGCGTATGAGTATTACCAAAGTCAGTGATGAGGTGAATCGGGAATAGACGAATCTATGTGTATGTATGTGTGTGTGTGTGTGTGTGTGTCTGTCTGTGTCTCAGTGTGGTGTGTGTGTGAGTGATCCGGGGAGAATCCTGCCACACGAGTGCGAGCGTGTGTGAAGAACACCACTTTACGACGCTTGTGTCGTGTGATAGGACAAGAAGAGGTTGTTCACCGGACAAGGACTGCCCAGTGATTTCAAGCGACGGCCATAAACATGCCATGGAGGACAGCAGTACAAGCGTTGGTCAGGAAACACAGAGGAAAGTAAGGAACACCCCCGCAAGTTGTCTACATCCTTGACATTCTTATACTACATCGGGGATGTTTGTTTGCTTTTTTTACAAGGAAAAAAAAAACCCGCTTGCGCTTCGAAAGCTAAGAAATTTGGACTTAACGGTGTAGAATGAAAACACTCCCACTCAGTATGCTTACAGCAGGGAGTTTCATCATCGGATGTTTGAAAAGTATAGATACCAGACAGACTGCAGATATACAACTACGTGAGTTTTACATGAACTCAAAATCAAGTCGTGCTCCTTAGAGCCAATCCTGCATTTTACAATAAACGTCCATTCAGGGTTTCGCCAACAGTCCGTTAACATTCACGTATGAAAAGTGTCGTAAGTGATAACAAAAAAGCAACAACAACAAACAAACAACAAAAAACGCACCACAAATATTAATGAGACCATCCCATGATCCCCCCCAGAGTCATGTGCGGTAACTATGAATCAACACACACACACACACACACACACACACAAGCCCCCTGGTTTCGATTTTGAATCATCTCTGGGACCAACAGCAACGCCAGTCGAACCTCACCTCACTCACTCATTCAGGTTGAAGGTACATGCAGAGGGAAAACAATGGACATCAGTCAACAGTGATCAGATGAGAGGAGAAGGTCATACAAGGGAGTTGCTCAAACTTCACCCGACCTTTACCATGTGTCGATAGAAGCCGAGTCTTTTGACGTGCTTTTGCTTTTACTACTGATTCCACCCCCACCCCTTTTTTTTATTATTCAAATCTTCATCTTCTTTGGAAAAAACGATGCCCGGGCTAAATTTGTGACAGGATTGGGTGGATATGGTAATCTGAGTTGATCGTTCTCATCCTCCCTCCTTCCGCTTCACCCCCCCCCCCCCCCCCCCCCCCCCCCCCCCCCCCCCCGACCTCCCCATGCCCCATTTTTATAATCTCCTCCACCCCAGCTGTCCGTCCCATGATGTTCCTGTATGAAGGAAGGGCAGTTCGTTGTCTACTTACAGTTACACTGTGGCTCGGACATCCTGGCATGTTGGTTTCCGGGCGTATGGATGGACGATATCCACTGGAGGGCATGTGTCGCAGATTCAACGTCTAACCAACTCAATGAACCTCATACAGAAAATTGAAAACGGAATGGGAAGCCCAGAGTTGCATAAGGCAATGCGCAACTTTCAGATTAAAAAAAACTCACATGGTCATACTGCCCGGGACATGCAGGTGTTGAGGGAAATGAGCGAGCTGACAGACTTGCTGGTAACGCAACACCAACGAGCGGCCTACATCTAGGAAAATCGGAAATCCTCAGAAAAGTCAAAGAATATCAAAAAGAACAAGTACAAGGCCATCACACCATAGATCGCCTCAAAGAAATAAAAGCAGAGAGAGGGAGCGGCCGCAAGTCTTACATGAAAGGTAGAGCACGATGCTTTGCAAATCAAACAAATATCGGCATCAACATTGCGCAAATTTCTTCAAAACGGAACAGAGTCTCTGTGGGCTTTTCCAAATACAATAGACTCAGCAACACACTAGACGCCACGTTCTTGACATCAGAGATCTTTTCCCATCCCTCTTGCGGCCAATCAGTGGCAGCCTCTGTGCGTGTGTGAATGTGTGTGTATGTGTGGGTCTGTGCTTTTGAGTGCGTTTGTGCATGCGCGAGAGTGTAAGTGTACACAAGTGTCAGGAGAGTTCTGTGCACGTGCGCGCGCGCGCGCGCGCGCGTGTGTGTGTGTGTGTGTGTGTGAGGGGGAGGTGGGGGTGCGGGTGGGAGGTGGGGTAGAGGATGAGGTATGTGAGTGTATGCATGCCTACACTGTGGGAGCAACAGGATATTGGAACGTATATATATATATATATGTTTGTATATATGTGTGTGGGGTTGGGGGTGGGAGATATGGGCGTATGTGAGTGTGCTTGTACAAGTAAGTGTTCATCTCTGTGAATGTGTGTGTGTGTGTGTGTGTTTGTGTGTGTGTGTGTGTGTGTGCCGTGGAAGCTGCGATACGTAGACTAGAAATGAGTGTGTGGAGGAGGGGGGTAGAGGAGGTGCAGGGTAATGTGTGTGGTGTGTGTGTGTGTGTGTGTGTTGGAGCTCATGTACGTTTATATGTATTTGACTGTGCTTTCATATCTGTGAAACTGCATGTTTGGTGCATATCTGTTATGCATGTGTGGGTGTATGTGTGAATGTGTGTCTTCATGTTTTATATTTATTTGCTTATTTATCATCATTGTTGTCTTATTTATTTATTTATTATCAATATTTTTTTTATTATTACTAGTACCTTTTTCTATATTATAATTATTATTTATTTATTTAAGCTTATCTATTATTTATTCACCTTTTTTTTTCTTTTTTTTTTCTCAAGGCCTGACTAAGCGCGTTGGGTTACGCTGCTGGTCAGGCATCTGCTTGGCAGATGTGGTGTAGCGTATATGGTTTTGTCCGAACGCAGTGATGCCTCCTTGAGCTACTGAAACTGAAACTGATCGGACATCCTGTAAAGGCCGCCTACCATGATGAGACGGAAACTATCTTGAACTGATAGAAAGGACCAGGAAAGGACACTAAGACAGGGCGAAACGTTGACAATACAAGGATTTCCATCCTTGTGGGATGCTAACGGACAGACCATGAAATAAATTATTTTGGTTTGGTTTTGTTATCATACCGATATAATTGATTGTACCGCCACTTTCTGGACACTTATTTTTGTGTGTATTCTAATCTTGTTTTGTCTTTTTGTGTTGTCGGTGTTTTCTCATGCCTTCCTTCCTTTTCTTCTTCTTTCTGTCAGTTCAAGCTATCTGTCGACTCTTCATCTGTATCTGTACATAAAAATGTTTTTGCTAATTCTATCTTCTCTCTCTCTCTCTCTCTCTCTCTCTCTCTCTCTCTCTCTCTCTCTCTCTCTCTCTTTTCTTTCGGGTGGGTGGGGATGGTGGTTAGGGGGTTGGGTATGGCCAGGGTGTATGGGGTTCTAACCCTGGACTAAGATTTATACCTTGCTTTCAGTCATATGTTTCTTCTTAGTCTTTTTGTTTTCGCCCATTGGTAAATGTGAACTTGTGATGATGATTACAATGATTAATAGACATATATTTTGGCCGACATGGCGGGGTAACTAAACAAAACGGTCATACACGTAAAAAGTTACATGTCTGTGTGAGTGTATGTGTGGGTGACTGAAACCTGATTGAATGACACAGTAAACGAATGATGAGCGCCCATTGGCATCTGTCAGTCGGCTCTGTCCAGGTAGGCAGCCTGTTGTACCAAGAACTCTGTAAAGCGCTTAAAGAGCTTAGTCTCCGACCGAGGACAGGCACTGTATAAATATCCATATCATCATCACCATCGGATAAGGCGGACGGGAGACTGCATGACTGACCATCTTGCTCCTTGTTCTCTTCCTTCTGTTCAGGTTTTACTGCAGTGACGTGCACTGCATGACGTGCACCAACACCCACTTCTGTTCAGGTTTTACTGCAGCGGCCTGCACCACCTGACGTGCACTAACACCCACTTCTGTTCAGGTTTTACTGTTGTGACCTGCACCGCCTAACCTGCACCAACACCCACTTCTGTTCAGGTTTTACTGTTGTGACCTGCACCGCCTAACCTGCACCAACACCCACTTCTGTTCAGGTTTTACTGTTGTGACCTGCACCGCCTAACCTGCACCAACACCCACTTCTGTTCAGGTTTTACCGCAGTGACGTGCACTGCATGACGTGCACCAACACCCACTTCTGTTCAGGTTTTACTGCAGTGACCTGCACCGCCTAACCTGCACCAACACCCATGCATGTTCCTGTCTGCTTCATGCATACGGTGTAATGCATGGTGACGTCCCACCCCTCTCGTCTTGTACTCTGGGGGTAAATTTAAGATGTTTCGTTAAATTTATTTTTCATCCAGAACAGAGTGATATTGGAAACACAATTCATTCTGTGTGTGTGTGTGTGTGTGTGTGTGTGTGTGTGTGTGTGTGTGTGTGTGTGTGTGTGTGTGTGTCTGTTTGTCTGTGTCTGTGTGTCTGTCTGTGTCGGTGTCTGTTTGTCTGTCTGTGTCGGTGTCTGTGTCTGAATGTGAACAATGCTTTTAACAGCGACAACAATAATGATGATAATGATAATAAACACTACAATAACAACAACAATAATGACGACGACGACGACAACAACAACAATAATAATAATGACAAGAAGAAAAAGAAGAAGAGGTTGTTTTTTTTACAGCAACAACAACAACATTAATGATAAAATAATAACAATAATGATAACAACAATAATAACAAGGTTTTTTTTTACAGCAACAATAATAATAACAACAATGATAAAGGTGAGCGTGGGACGAGGTAGGGTGCTGGTGGGAAGCAAAAACCAAACAAAGCATATGAAGAAGATAACAATGCTTTTAACAGCAATACCAATAGCAACAATTATGATGATGATAATGATAATAATGATACCGCCAACACCACGACCAACAGCAACAACAATAATAATAGTAATAATAACAACAGCAATAAGAAGAAGAAGAGGTTATTTACAGCAGCAGCAACAACAATAACAACAACAACAAGAAAAAGAAGACGAAGAAGAACAGTTGTGTTTTTTGTTGTTGTTGTTTGTTTGTTTGTTTTTTTACAGGAACAACAATAATAATAATAATAAGTTGTTGTTGTTGTTGTTTACAACAACAATAACAATAACAACAACAATGATAATGATGAGAACAATAACAATGATAGTTTCAACAGCAACAAGAACAACAACAATAATAATTGTTTTTAATCATTATTACCGTCAGCAGCATCAGCAGCAGAGAAAGGAAGAAGGAGGAAGGGCAGGAGAAGGGAAATAAAAGGAACGGCGAACGAAGAGGGGATGGGGGGCGGCTGGGTAGATGAGGGGGGTAGGGAGGGAGGGAAGAGGAAAACAGGGACGCTGCCAAACAGTGACGTCCGTCACCACTGAATGGACTGAAGCCAACCCCGCCAGGAATGGAGGAATTCCGACCAGAAGGGGTCAAAGGTGACAGGACCCTAGCTTAGTACTTGACAAAGGACGGATAAAGTTATCGTTGTTTACTCCGCCAGAACGCGCGCGCACGCGCAAACGAGAGAGAGAGGGAGATAGGCAGTGTGGGGGTTGAAGGGTGGAGGGGGGGGGAGGTGAGTGGAGTGGGTGTGAGGATCCGCCAGTGTGTGGTGTGTGGATGTGGAGGCGCGCGCTTGTAAGGAGAGGAGAATATTAAAGTAAGTTTAGAGCGGTGTGTGTGTGTGTGTGTGTGTGTACGCGCGCACATGCACACACACAGAAATACAAAATGTCATTTCATTTCCGTTGAAACACGAAATTATCGCATTATGGCTTTACATGTATATCAAAACAATAACAGTCAAATTCTAGTCCACATTAGTGTCAGGCAACTCAGAAAAATAATTGAGGAAGTTAACTACAAGTATGCCATTTTGATTTTATTTTCATTGCCGATGGTCGCTGTTTTTCAAAACGGGTTCAGACTATCAAAATGATTTTGATAGAAACAGGTTTCGAGTGTGTCTCGGATTCATATATTGTCTTTCAGAAGTATCATACTGCAAAAATGCCAATAAGGCTTTGGTGGACAGTTTTGAATATATTGGCACAAGGAATGGGGCAGAGTGTAAATTATTACATAAATTTCAAAAAAGGAAATTTTACAGAGACAAGGATATATCACATTCGCTAGACAGATTCTTTATTCTTTTTTTTCCAGACAAATCCACTGGAAATGCAAACTGGCCTACTCGAGGTACAAACTTTAAAAGAATGTGTCAGAAACTGAAAAGGATTTTAGTTTTATCATGAAATGTTACAAAGTACCAAGAATTACATGAACCGTATTTGCCTTAAACATCGTGTCGTTCCAAAATATGTGTAAGTTTCTGCAATTTTCTATGATATGGCAGTGAAATAAAAACTGAAGAAAAAAAAACCCATTCAACTGAAATTGGTGTATCAGATTCAAAATGTTGTTTGATAATTGCTGTTTGCTGTTTTGTCTGTTTACAAAACTTGCCATTGTAGATCTTGGTGTGTAATGGGCATATTGTACCTCAGTCAATTTTGAAAATCTTCCGCACTTCGGCGCGATCTAGAGGTTGACTGTTTGAACTTGAACTTGAGCTGAACGTGTGTGTGAGGGAGGGGGAAATGTGCGGTAACCACATTATGTACGATCCTGCCTTCCAGCTCAAACAGCCTGACCTGCTGACCCTCCCCTCCCCTGCCCCCCTCCACCGGCACACTTGCCTAGTCAGCCGTGACCGTTTGATGACCACCCCCGCCTCCTCTGGCTGATGTTATCAAATACTCTGGACTGGACTTTCTCTTTCACGCTGGCTCCCTGTCGCTGGGACGCCAGTTGAGGGCTTTGTTGTGACAGGAGCGATACTTCACACATCCACACACACACACACACACACACACACACGCACGCACGCACCCCAGCGCACACACACACACATGCATGCATGCACGCACACACACGAATACACATATACACACACACACACACACACTCACGCACACGCGCACACACACACACACACACACACACACACGCACGCACACAAGCGCGCGCACACACACTACTGAATAACTGTCAATAGAGATTACCTCACTCGTCCTTTCTTTACAAAGGCCCCTCGACTGTTAGATTGGAAATGCCAAGCCTGCTCAGCGCTTGGCTCTTTCTCTCTGCTTGTCATTCTCGCGTCTGTCTTTCTTAGTCTGCCTGCCTGCCTGCCTGTCTGTCTGTCTGTTTGTCTGTCTGTCTATGATTACGATTATCATTTCTACTAATACAGTGTATATCTTTGGTCAGAGACGCTTTAAAAACATGGAGTTATTTGCACAACAGGCTGTCTACATGGGTAGTCAAGCAGACCGACAGCTGCCTGTTGGCGTTCATCGTTCCTTTTCCTGTATAGTCAGGCTTTCTCTCTCTCTCTCTCTCTCTCTCTCTCTCTCTCTCTCTCTGTATCCCTTTTCCTTTCTCTTCTTTTCTTCTTGACCTCCCCATGGGCAATGGCAGCATGTAAAAAAAAAGAAAGAAAAAATAAGAATTATTACCTGCAACAGGTTTAATCCTTACTCATGTCTTTTATCAGCCCTTAAATGGCCTCTTTGGAATCAGCTGGGCTAAAAGCAACATGATTTGATATGTCTTGTCATGTGTGTGTGTGTTTGTTTGTGTGTGTGTGTGTGTTTGTGTGTGTGTGTTTGAGAGAGGGGGGGGTGACTATGCGGTATGTTCTTGTCACGAGACGTTGATGTTTGAGCAGCGGTCACCCTTATATGTGTTCCTTCAGGATGTTTCAATACACAGTTGTGACAGCCTTGACTTTTGTTCGTATGTTCAGAGGGGCCGTTCAGAGTGTCTGAACATAAGGCTGTGGTAACATCGGGATTACTCTTTCGATTCAAGAAAATTCTGGGCCCAACGTGGGATAATCAGTATCAGTATCAGTAGCTCAAGGAGGTGTCACTGCATTCAGACAAATCCACATAATATGCTACACCACATCTGCTAAGCAAATGCCTGACCAGCAGCATAACCCAACGCGCCTTTGTCAGGCCTTGAGAAGAAAGAAAAAGATACTCTTGTTGTCATTGCTTTAAAGTTAACAACAGGATGTGGCCCTTTACAAACAAACAAAAAAAGGGACAGGACAATTTTAACACCAGGATGGGGTATCTTCTGGCTGTCATGCTATTCCATAGTGTTACTTCATAACAGAGTAGCGTTCAAATCAAACTGTCAATAATAAACATGCAACTGCTGACGAATATGCTCCAACTGGTTTATTCTTGCTACGTGGAATCTGTATTGACTTAAACAGGGTTGTGGCAATACTTGTTTTTTGTCTTTTGGCAACATAGGGCTGCAGCAACACCATTTGTTGTTGTTGGTGGTGGTGGTGGTTGTTTTTTGTTTGGTTGGTTTTTTTATGTTTTACAAGTAATACACAACTGCGGTAACACTTTTTTGGGGGGGAGGGGGGGAGGGGGGGCGCGGTAAACAGAGATGGGGGGCAAAGTGGGTTGTTGTTAGCATAGGCTGAGATAATACCAGATTTTGGCAACAGCTGTGTTTACACCAGTTCTGAGTGACACTGGACTGTGAATATACTGGTATTAGGTAACCTGGGGTTTTAGTGACAATGTTTTTGTTGTGGTTGTTTCTTTTTTTGGGGGGTGGGGAGAGGAGATGACGTTTGTCAGGAGGGGGCCACAGGGAGCGGGGCAGTATATGTAAGAGGCCGCTGTCTTCAATACTGGACTGTGGTAATGTCAGCGTTCAGGAAACAAGAGCTGTTGTAACTCTAGTTTTGGAAAGAAAACATGCGGCTTATGGAACACTGGTTTGTGGTAATAGAGGGCAATAGTAACAATGTTTTTTGTTTTCTTTTGTTTTTAACCAGCTGACGGCTGGAGAATTTGAGTTCAATTCCCACCAGAGGTGGTTTTTTTGGCCCACGATCTACGAGTTGAGTGTGCTGTGGGCTTAAACGGGAAGATTGGGATTAGACAGTCGAGTATCATCCACTTCATGGACGTGTCTTTGGGTGTGTTGCTTGAATTCCCTGACCAACACTGCAAGTGTCTGTATCTCTCGGGCCTGAATGACGCCAAGATATCATGACAGGAAGCGTAGAGTGCAGCCTTGTCACGTAGTCCCGACCCTAAAATGGACTTTCATAGCATCATCATCATCATCATTCTCTTCCTTCATCATCTATATCTAAACAAAAAAAGGTCCCAAGCTCTATGGCCTTTCATGCCCTGCTCTCATGGTGACCTCAGTTTTTATCAGTCTCCACTTCTGTGCTGGGGAATGAGTCCTGCTTAGGTCCTCAAAGCCAACAGATTCATGGGAGACTCTCATTGGAGGGACATGGTGGCAGTCTTCACTCTGGGGTAGATGATCACTCAGCTCCACGGCTTTGCAATCATTGTCGTCAGTAGGGGGTTTGGTAAATGGTGCCCTGAGTACGTTAAATCAGAACAGTCACTACT
This sequence comes from Babylonia areolata, assembly GCF_041734735.1. Taxonomy (NCBI): domain Eukaryota; kingdom Metazoa; phylum Mollusca; class Gastropoda; order Neogastropoda; family Buccinidae; genus Babylonia; species Babylonia areolata. The sequence goes on from NC_134877.1 coordinate 11,358,048, forward strand.
GAACACCATACAGGTGACTCAGCAGCAATGCAGGGTTTCTTCTGATGTGTGTCCTCTTGGCGACCTAACCTCGGTGATTCCCTGTGGACTACCAACGCTGGAACCGCGACAGACGAATCCGGGTGTGGCTGTGTTAAGGGAAGTTGGAATGAGTGGTGTGTGAGTAATGCCACTCAAACGATGCAGATGATGGTGCAGCAAAGACTTTTTTTAGGGGCAGAGGGTCGGGATGGCGGGGGGGGGGGCGGGGGGGACATACAGGATTGTGGAAAGAGTCGGCTCCTGTCATAAACACTAGGCGTCAGTCATCAGGTTTTACGAAATAAAGAACTGTTGCAACAGTTGATTTTGGCATCATCTGGTTGTGGTAACATTTTTTCGTAATGCAGAGCTACAGTAACACAGTCAATTTTGTGTCAGCAGAAAAGATTGTGGGTACAAATTTTTGTTGCACAATGATGTAGTAAGAGCCTGCTGTGACACAATTTGTACGATACGGATAACAGCTTTCAGGGAACGTCTGTCGTCATGGAAGCACTTTTTTTTGATACCGCAGGGATGAAGTAAAAGCCTGCTGTAGAAGACAACAACTGTCAGCTGAAAGCGAAAGCAGAAGAAAAATGTGGGGATGGGTCAGGCACACGCTACAAGAACCAGCGGCAAGCATCACTAGACAGGTCCTGACATGGAACCCCCAAGGGAAGAGAACGAGAGTCTGGCTGAGAAACACCTGGCGAAGACGATGGGTCTTACCTGGAGCCAGACTGAGGCAAAGGCACACTACAGCCGACCAGGGGGGTCTCTTGTTGGTGGCGTGTACTCCAGGAGGGGTGAAAGGCCGAAGTAATGCCTGCGGTGGTGCAATTTGGATGATGGAGATAAGGGGTTTTAGGTAACTGGGGGGGGGGGGGGGGTATGACTTGCACCCTTCCCACACACGTGCACGCGATGCAGTCAGCACTTCTCTGCGGTCTTCGCTAATGCACCGAAATGGAGACTGAGGCGGAACTGCTGGTTCTATTCCGTCTGACTAGACATACCTGCTGTGTGTCGCTGTGTCAGATTTGTACCTGGCAATTTTGTGCTCAAGAGCATGTTTGTCAGTGTGCACGGTCACGACTTTTTGTGGAACGTGGGTGCGTTGGAAACAAGGTGAACATTCCCCTGTCTGCCTGTGTCTGTCTGTGTCTGTCTGTCTCTCTACCCCTCTCTGTCCCTTACTCTCCCCACCCCCTCTCACCCTTTCTAGGGGTCATTGTCCACTTCAGTTAAAATTTAAAAAATCGAGTGCGAGTTTTCTCTGCTTCATTACAAAAACAATGTCCTACCTCAAGCCTAACAAAACAGTGTTGAAAATTTAATGAGGGTTTACTTTCCATTGATCATGATGACAACTTTTGTTTTGTCTAAATCCCGACTGACTAATTCTGAACAATTTATATAGCTTTACCATCGTTTTGGATTTTATTCTGTCACTTCTGTTTTGTCTGGAAGTGTGTCAGGCCTACATACCTGGCAGAAATGAACTTTATAGTACAGTGGTTCACAACAGGTTATCCAGCTTCAGTTTCAGGACACGCATTTCGAAGTGAAGTTGTAGGCCACGTGTGCCCTTGGTCACATACCGTGCACGAACAGGAATTATGCTGTTTCAGTATTGAAATAGGATAGTGTCTTCAAATGGACTCGGATAATGAAATGTGTGATATGTTCATTATTGCATAGCAACAAGCTAACTGTTCTGTGAACGTAGCAATAAGGTCAACCAAAGCATAACAACACAAAACAAAAACATCAACAACGAAAAACAGACTCCGGTGTGAGAACGCTCTCTGTTATGTTTCAACTGAAACTGAACAGGTTTATCAAATTCAAAATGCCGTTTGATTATTGCTGTTTGCTGTTTTGTTTGTTTACAAAACCTGCCTTTATAGATCTTGGTGTATTAGACATACTGTACAGGTAGTCACAATTTTGAAAATCTTCCGCACTTCGGCGCGATCTAGAGGTTGACTGTTTGAACTTGAACTTGAGCTGAACGTGTGTGTGAGGGAGGGAAAATGTGCGGTAACCACATTATGTATGATCCTGCCTTCCAGCTAAAACAGCCTGACCCACTGAACCCTCTTCCCGTCCAATGGCACACTTGCCTGGTCAGCCGTGACCGTTTGAGAACCATCCCGCCTCCTGGGGCTGGTATTATCAAATACTCTGGTCTGGACTTTCTCTCAAGCTGCCTCCTGTCACTGGGCGTCAGTCCACAGCTTTGTGCTGACAGGAGCGATACTTCACACACACACACATACACGCACGCACGCACACACGCACGCAAGCGCACACACACACACACACACGCATGCACGCACGCACACACGCAAGTGTGCGCTCATGCACGCACGCACACACGCACACACACACGCAAGTGTGCGCTCACGCACGCACGCACACACGCAGACACACACACACACACACACACACACACACTACTGTTGTTTCAACCATCAGGGGTTTCTTTACTCAGGCCCCTCAACTGTTAGGGACAGAATGCCAAGCCTGCTCAGGACTTGGCTCTTTCTCTCTGCGTGACATTCTCGTGTCTGTCTTTCTTAGTCTGCCTGCCTACCTGCCTGTCTGTCTGTCTGTCTATGATTATGATTATCATTCCTACTAATACAGTGTATATCTTCAGTCAGAGACGAACCTCTAGCCGATTTTAAAAAGATGGAGTTATTTGCACAACAGGCTGTCTACATGGGTAGTCAAGCAGACCAACAGCTGCCTGTTGGCGCTCACCGTTCATCGTTCTTTTTCCTGTGTCATTCAGTCTGGCTTGTATCAGAGTGGATTTTTTCTTGCAAAATTTGCTATGGACAACAACCTTTGTTGTCGTGGGTACTTTTATGTCCGCCAAGTGTATGCTGCACTAAGGACCTCGGTCTCAACCCTATGACTAGCGTCTAAACCATCACTCAATGCCAAGTGGAAGGGGGAAATTTCTGGCGAGTGTGGAATTCCAACCTGCATCCTCAGATTCACCCTCTCTCTCTGTGTGTGTGTGTGTGTGTCTCTGTCTCTCTCTGTGTCTCTGTCTCTGTCTCTCTCTGTCTCTGTCTCTCTGTCTCTGTCTGTCAGTCTGTCTGTCTGTCTGTCTCTCTCTGTGTGTGTCTCTCTGTGTCTCTGTCTCTCTCTGTGTCTGTGTCTCTGTCTCTCTCTGTGTCTGTGTCTGTCTGTCTCTGTCTCTGTCTCTGTCTGTCTGTCTCTCTCTCTCTCTCTCTCTCTCCCCCCCCCACCCCTCTCCGACCTCCCTCTTCCACACCTCTTTCTCCCTCTGGAAGAGAAAATGGTTTGAGGCTTCCAAATTTTACATAACAAATATTCAGGTTCTTTAATTTTCCTCTGCTTTTCTGTTGCAGAAGTGAGCACCTTTTGGTGCTCAAATGCGTTTATTGGTATTTGATACGTTCATCGTAGTCTTCTTCATTTTTGTTGTTGTTATTGTTATGTCCTCCAGACGCAACACAGAAGATGCGAAGACTGAATTATAACGTATCCACACACGCGCTTGCTTGTGTGTGTGTGCACATCTCTCTCTCTCTCTCTCTCTCTCTCTCTCTCTCTCTCTCTCTCTCTCTCTCTCTCTCTCTCTCTCTCTCTGTCTGTCTGTCTCTCCCCTGGGGGGACGACGGGTAATGGCGACCAGTGAGCAGCTCCTGTGAATCGCTGCGGGAACTTTTTGTGCGGTGTGCTGCTATGATGGACTGTATTGTGCTAGTACCTTGTCCAGACTTTGGTAACTAACCAGTGAAAGTGAGTGTGAGGTAAAATGGTGGATTTATATACTTGGAGAGCCGCCATAGGTATTTTTTGTGGACGGTTTCACTCAGGGTCAAGTTGTCATGCAAAGAGGTCACGGACATTTACACAGGTGAGCGATGGCACAGTCAGGGACAAACATTTAACATCGACCGATGTTTTTGTTACATTTATTCTCTGTGGAGTTATCGTGGCTATCGTTGACTCTGTTTGTTGGAATGTAAATCAAATGATATCATTTGACAGTTCATGTTTGGTGGAGCAAGAAATTTGGAAAGGAACAATGATGTGTGTTGAAGAGGGTGTGCGTGTCAGTGACAATTTGGGTCAACTTGCCCTGCACGTGCCAGTGCTCCTCTGTGTGTGCTGCGTACAACACGCCGTGTTTTCACTGCGTAGGCTGTTGCTGAGCGGCGATGTAGAGACAAACCCCGGCCCCAACACTGACGGACAGACAGAAAAAACTGTTGACTCTGACAGAGTGACAGGTACAGGGAATGTAGGAGAAGATGTGGTGAACAAATTAATGCAAGCAATGCAGCAGCAATTCAGCGAGCAAACACGATTAATTAGGAACGATCTTGGAGAAATCAAAGAAGAACTAGGTCAAGTGAAACATCAGTGTGAGGAAATAAACAGGAGATGTGACCGATTAGAGAGAGATCATAGACAGTTGACCACAACAGTGACTGACATGACTGCAGACATACAGAATCTGTTTATGGAATCAGACAACGGAAAGGAAGAAGTACAACACTTATCGGACGCAATTCAGGCAATGAGACAAGAAGTAGACCAACTTAAAACCGACACAGACAGACTAGAAGACTTTTCACGACGTGACAACTTGCGGTTTTATGGGATTCCCCACCTTGAGCCCACTGAGACCTTTGACTCATGTGCAAGTACAGTAGTAGACGTGCTCAACACTGTTGACGGACAGAAACGCTGGACTCCTGACGACATCGTACGAGCACACCGCACGGGACAAGCACGACAGGGACAGCCACGACCCATGATCGTGCGGTTTACAAGGTGGAGGGACAAAATGACAGTGATAACTAATAAAGAGACAAGACAGAAACTGCAGGAAGGTGGGGTGAGGGTGGCCAATGATATGACCAAAGCACAGGCCCAGATCGTAGCAAAGGCTAGAAGTGAGGGTAAGAAGGCCTATTTTCACAGAGGTCAGCTCGTGATCGAACCCAGATTCCCAGACAATCGATCATACGCGCAGGTCGTTGGGGGTGGGGGTAATGGTGCAACAATGTCCCGAGACAAACAGACCAATATACAAACACAAACACATCACACTCCACCCCAACAGGAAAAGAGTGTGTCTGATTCGTTCAGTCAAGGCAGGGATTCCCCTCCGCTTGACAGTGAGAAGGAGGTGACGAAGGCAGGTGACACCGTGTGGCAGAACGCTCCGTGCGGTGTGAGTGGGGAACCCTCTCCCTCCTCCCCACCTTCTCGTGCTTGTGCACGTGCAAACCAGGACCAGCGGCAGCGTGACGATAGCGGCGGGGGTGGAGATGGTGCCTCCCTCAGTGACGTCGGGGTGAGTTCAGTACGTGAACGACACGAGCCAATCAGAGCTGGCGGGAATTCCCCGATTTATGACGCTGAGTGTCACACCGTGCGTGCAACTCGTAGAGGTTCGGTGACAAGACAGGCGGGGATGCACTCTTACCTGGGGAACCCGCCACGCAAGTCACCCGCAGGTTCAGCTCGTGGCAGGGGAAGAGGTGGTGCTGTCAGTGACAGGAACACGCGTTCTTGTCATGTCAAAAAGCCATAGGACAGGCCCGACCATCCAAAACATTGGTCTTTCCTTAATTATAATGTAGAAAACTTATATAGCAAATTGAAAGACGTTTCCTTTGTAAATTATGTTAATAAATTTGATTTTGTTTGTCTCACTGAATGTTTTCTTGAATCATCGTTTGATTTCAGTGGTGTGTTTACTGATTATGTGAAGTTCTATGCTCCAGCCAAGAAACTGTCCTATCATGGTCGACGCTCAGGTGGTGTGCTGTTGTTGGTGAGAAAGAGTTTAGTTGATTGTGTGAAAGAAATAAAATTAGAGTGTGATAACACTATTGCTATCAGAGTAAAAAAAGATGTATTTGGTTTAGATAAGGATGTTGTTTTAGTTGCTTGCTATGTCGCTCCAGAAGGAAGTCCTGTATATAATGATAAAACAATCAAAGACGGTGTCTTAATATTAGAAGAAACGTTACTGCAACATTTTAAAAAAGATGAAGTACATTTAATGATCATTGGAGATTTGAATGCCAGAACTGGTAACAAACAACCTGAAATTGAAATTATGACAAATTATATGGGTGACTTGGATGACAGTGTGGATGAAGAAAGTGGTGGACGATATTCTAAAGATGAAACTATAAATAATTTTGGTAAAACATTGTTAGACCTGTGTTTCTTGTTTGATATGATTGTCTTGAATGGTTTTTGTGAGAGTGATAAAAAGGGAGAATATACTTTTGTATCTCCTAATGGATGTAGTGTAATAGACTATTTTCTGGTTTCTGTTGATTTGTTATTGAATTTTGATGTGTATATTGGTGACTGCGTGGATTCATGGCATTTGCCAGTTGAGGCAACTTGGAAAAATATTCCTCATAATTACAGTACGAATATGATTCATCAGGGTGAAGAAAAAATTGTATGGTCTGATGAGAATGTTGATGTTTATAAAAACGAGCTTGACTGTGATGAATTCTATAATAGTATTCAGAAAGCATTTCAGTTATTAGACACTAACTTGAATGATAGCCTAAACCAGTTTGTTACTACCTTGTATGGAGCCGCTGCATGCATGGTTCGAACAGTAGGGAGAGGAAGCAAGATATGTAATGATTGGTTTGATAATGAATGCAAGTGTAAGAAACAAGAAGTTAAAAGGTTACTAAAAAGATTTCAGAGGTGTAAAACACAAATGGACAAGATAGAAAAAAGACAAGCATATGTTACAGCCCGAAAGGAGTATGTGAAATTAAGAAAGTCAAAAGAGGAAGAGTTTGAAAAGAATAGACTAAAAAGATTAAGAGATTCAATTAGTGACTCTAAGACATTCTGGTCAGTGATAAGATCTGTGAACAGAAAAACGTTCGTGTATAATGAGATTTCTATGCAACAGTGGCATGATCATTTCCTTAGAATTTTTAACGACTTTGAAAATGAGTCAACACAAGAAGAAGACAATTTAGTGGAGACAGAGGACGAGTATGAGCCGTTGTTTAGCGACCCCATAACTAAAGAAGAGATCATTTCTAGTATCAGACACTTAAAGTCAGGAAAAAGTGCAGGTCCAGACAAAATCATTGGGGAAATGCTGAAGCATGCAAATTCCCTTATAATTGATTTCTTTGTAGAATTATTTAATCAGATGTTTGAAAATGGTACATTTCCACTAGAATGGGCAAAATCAATAATTATTCCTATACATAAAAAAGGTGATGTTAACAACCCAGATAACTATCGTGGAGTATCACTCACAAGCGTTCTAAGTAAAGTTTACACCCACATTTTAAATAAGAGACTAACTAATTGGGCTGAAAGGGAGGATAAAATAATTGAAGAACAGGCAGGTTTTAGAGTAACTTATAGCACTGTAGATCATATATTTACATTGTATTCAATGGTGCAAAAATATCTGCTTTGTAACACAAAACTTTATGTTGCTTTTGTTGATTTCAGGAAGGCTTTCGATTCTGTGAATCGTAATGCCCTATGGAATGTTCTGCGTAAAAGTGGTGTGAATGGAAAATTATATATGGCGCTTAGAGGTGTTTACAACTCAGTGCTTGCATGTGTGCGTGTAAAAGGTGTATACTCAAATTATTTCAAATGTTCAACTGGTGTTAAACAAGGATGTCTTTTAAGCCCGCAAATGTTTTCCTTTTTCATAAATGAATTAGCTGTGGAACTTTCTAAAAGAGGTCGGCACGGTATTCAGTTAATACCAGGAGCTATTGAATTATTTCTGTTACTTTTTGCTGACGATGTCATTCTTTTGTCAGGGACGGTAAAAGGTTTACAAAATCAGCTAAATGTATTAAAAGAAGAAGCAGATCGGTTATGTTTGACTGTTAATCTAGATAAAACGAATATTATGGTTTTTAGAATGGGTGGACATTTGTCAATGCATGAAAAATGGTTTTACGGAAATACTGAAGTTAGAGTTGTTAATTCATATAAGTATTTGGGAATGATTTTTACAACAAAATTAAGTCTGAATAATGCATGGGAAGAATTTTGCAGAAAAGGTAAAAAAGGCGTCATCGAAATTTTGAAAACACTTAGAAAACTGAACTCTATTGATTCCTGTTTATTTTGGAAAATGTTTGATGTACAAATAGAACCTTTGCTGACATATGCAGCTGAAATCTGGGGACTAACGGTTAACTCGCACATTGAGAGAATACATACTTATGCAATTAAACGTTTTCTGCATGTTCCAATCCATTCATCCAATACGGTTTTATATGGGGAAACTGGAAGATATCCTTTGTATATAAGAACTTTTGTCAAATGTATTAGGTATTGGTTAAAATTGTTAAAGCTTCCACAAACACGTCTGAGCAAACAGGCCTATGACATGATGCTTTTGCAGATGGAGTTAGGTAAAGAAAACTGGTGTTACAAAGTGAATAAGGTTCTGACTGAACATGGTTTTGGAATTGTGTGGTTGTCCCAGGGTGTAGGAAACGAACAGCAGTTTATTGCAGAATTCAGAGACAGACTCATTTGTTCCTTCAAACAAAACTGGCATTCTGACATGGAAAGTAAAGAAAAATATAGTTGGTTCTTTTCTTTTAAAAGTATATTTCAACCAGAAACATATCTCAGAATCATTACAGACAAATGGCACAGAATAAATTATGCGAGATTTAGGTTAAGAACTCTGGGGTTTAATGCAAACAGAAGATGGTTTGAACCTGGGACTTCTATACAGTCACCATGTCCTCTCTGTGGATACCAAGTGGATGATGAAAAACATTTTCTTTTTCAGTGTGAAATGTATAATACTGTGCGAGAAAAATGTATATTCTTTAAAACAGAGATGGCTAAAAGCCATGATGTTGTTACTGTCTTGTCATGTGATAATGAAATCATAATTAGATCGGTTGCTAAATTCATTGCAGAAGCTCAAACAATGAGACAAAGGTACATAAGTCAGAATAGTATCAACAGCATAGAAGACACTTAATTACAGTTAGTACAGAAGTTGCTATTTTATTTGGACAAAACAGAAAACATAACATTGCATACTTAAGTGTATTGTTGAGGCAGTATGTATTGGTTTGATGTATTTTTGAATGGATGGTCGAGTCAGTCCCCATTCATTTTGGTATTTTATTATCATTACATTGTTGTTTTTCTTTAGTTCCGTTTCGTTGAGTTTTTGTCAGGATGTGACTTAAGTGTTTCCAAGTATTGCATATTTTCTTGGTTTAAACTGACTGAAGGATTCAGAGAAAAAATATAGTTTTTTGTTGTTGTTGTTTTGAAGCTAAAATATATGCATTTATGTTGTTGCCCCCTTGTCAAAAGACCTTTCTTGGCAATGACAATAAATAATTCCAGTGTCCAGTGTCCAGTGTCCAGTGTCTGTCTCTCCCGCCTCTCCCTCCCTCCCTCTCTCTTTTCTTATGTTTTAACTGTATCCCTTTTTTGCTTTCTCCTCTTTTCTTCTTTACCTCGTGGGCAAGGGCAGCATGTAAAAATGTATTACCCGCAACAGGAACAATAGTAATATCTAGTCTTTTCTCAGCCCTGAAATGGCCTCTTTGGAATCGGCTGGGATAAAAGCAACATGATTTGACTTGTCTTGTCGTGTGTGTGTGTGTGTGTGTGTGTGTGTGAGAGAGAGAGAGATTGAGATTGAGATGGTGTGTGTGTGTGATAGAGAGAGGGAGGGAGGGAGAGAGAACTCAGACCTCAAAACGTTTTTCATTCAAGGATTAAGATTTTAGGCATGGAAGAAAGAGAGAGAGAGAGAGAGAGAGAGAGAAAGGGGGGAGGGGGGGATAACTATGTGGTATGTTAATTCTTGTCACAATACAAGACGTTGATGTTTGGGCAGCGGTCACCACTAGATGTGTTCCTTCAGGATGTTTCAGTACACAGTTGTGTGTGTTAGCCTTTACTTTTGTTCGCATGTTCAGAGTGTCTGTACCTGAGGCTGTGGCAATATCGGGGTTACTCTTTCAATACAAGAAAATACTGGGCGCTACTGGGATAATTATGTGATAATCTCTTGTTGTCATTCTTTAAAGTTAACAACAGGTTGTGGTGACACAGGCCCTCAACCAAAAAAGGGACAGTACAATTTCAACACCAGTATGGGGTATCTTCTGGCTGTCATACTATTCCATAGTGTTCATATCAGAGTAGCATTCAAATCAAACTGTCAATAATAAACATGTAACTGCCGACGGATATGCTCCAACTTGGTTATTCTTGCTATTTGGATTCAGCATCGACTTTTTCCTTTTCTATGCTTCGAATGTGCAATGCAGGAATGTTCTTAAAAACAGCTCAACAACCAAAACAACAACAAAAATAAAACAACTGGTGAGTGTAGGAGGACAGATTGTCGTGAAAGGCAACGTAGGGCCGTGTTCGTGTGTGTGTGTTGACGCCGTTTTGGTTAAACAGGGCTGTGGCAATACTTGTTTTTTTGTCTTTTCGTAACATAGGTCTGCAGCGACACCTGTTTTGTTGTTATTGTTTGTTTTGTTTTGTTTTGTTTTTAATGTTTTACAACAAATAATACACAACCGCGGTAACATTTTTTTGGGGGGAAGGGGGGTGGGTAAAAGGAGGAGGGGGCCAAAATGGGTTGTTGTTAGCATAGGCTGAGATAATACCAGTTTTCGGCAACAGAGCTGTGTTTACACCAGTTCTGAGTGACACTGGACTGTGAAGATACTGGTATTAGGTAACCTGGGGTTTTAGTGACAATTGGTTTTTGTTGTGGTTGTTTCTTTTTTTGCGAGGGGGGTGACAACGTTTGTCAGGAGTGGGCCACAGGGCGGGGGATAGTATATGTAAGAGGCTGCTGTCTTCAGTACTGGACTGTGCTGTTTGGTTTTAGGAAACAACAGCTGTTGTAACACTGGTTTTGGAAAGAAAACACGCGGCTTGTGGTAACACTGGTCTGTAGTAATAGAGGGCGATGGCAACAATGTTTTTTGTTTTGTGTTGTTTTTAACCAGCCGACGGCTGGGAGGACACGGGTTCGATTCCACGGTTGTATATTGGTGGAAAAAACCTATTGCCGCGCAACTGAAGTCACGCAGCTGCCATGTTGCTGTTGTTGTTTTTGTTGTTGGTGGTGGTGGTGGTGGTGGTGTGTGTGTGTGTGTGTGTGTGTGTGTGTGTGTGTGTGTGTAGTGTGTGTGTGTGTGTGTGTGTAGTGTGTGTGTGTGTGTGTGTGTGAATAGAATAGAATAGATTTTATTGTCATGAAACCTTCGGGTATATAAGACACAAGTGCAATGGTAAATGAATGAATGAATGAAAAACACACAATTAATCAGTCAGTTTATGCAGTAAATTGCAGCAGCATTCATAAACAAATTTTCCTAATCTTGTTTGTATATATTCATCATCTGTTAGCATCACCTGACTGGGAATATTTCCTGTGTTATTCAAATTTTGAATATCTTTTCAAAATTGTTGACTTAAGGTTTTATATTTAATACAATGATCAAGAAGATGTATTTCGTCTTCCAGGATGTTACACTTGTTGCACAATCTGTCTTCTTGTGGAATATTTAAATATTTACCTTTCTCAATCTATAGGTCATGCACGCTTATTCTGAGTTTCGTTAAAGCTTGACTGTGTTTTGTATCTGATATATTTAAAAGATTTTCAGTTTTGTACTCTGCTACAATCGTATTGTAAAATTTTAGCTTTAATGTTTTTTTCTCTTTTATCTTTCCAGTATTTGATATATTCATTTTCTTTTCTTTTTTTTTTTTTACATACGACGTATTCCAGTCTATGTACGCTGAATGTGAATTGGATTTTCCAAATGTGATCAAGGCCTTTCTAACAAATATCAGCCATGGGGAAGTTGTATTTTCTTGTTGGTACATGGACTTATATAATTTGTTGATGAGGGAAGTGAGTGAGTGAGTGTGTGTGTGTGTGTGTGTGTGGTATGTGTGTGTGTGTGTGTGAATAGAATATAATAGAATAGATTTTATTGTCATGAAACCTTAAGGTTTATAAGACACAAGTGCAATGGTAAATGAATGAATGAATGAAAAATACACAATCAGTCAGTTAATGCAGTAAATTGCAGCAGCATTCATAAACAAATTTTCCTAATCTTGTTTGTATATATTCATCATCTGTTAGCATCATCTGACTGGGAATATTTCCTGTGTTATTTGAATTTTGAATATTTTGAATTTAAATTTATTTCAGTTTTGTACTCTGTTACAATCATATTGTAAAATTTTAGCTTAAATGTTTTTTCTCTTTTATCTTTCCAGTATTTGATATATTCATTTTCTTATATATATATATATATATATATATATATATAGATAGATAGATAGATAGATAGATAGATAGATAGATAGATAGATATACGACGTATTTCAGTCTATGTATGCTGAATGTGAATTGGCTTTTCCAAATGTTATCAAGGCCTATAATTTCGAGTATCTTTCTAACAAATATCAACCATGGGGAAGTTGTATTTTCTTGTTGGTACATGGACTTATATAATTTATTGATGAGGGAAGTGTGTGTGCGCGTGTGCGTGTGTGTGTTTGTGTATTCTGCAAGCTGAAGTCAATTAACAAAAGGCTGTGCACCACGTAACCGGCCTGTTTATGACTTCCCGCATTATAACAGTCTTTGGTCATGGCGATGTCGAAGCCACCTGTCGGGGGTGGAGGGGTGGGGGTGGGGACCTGTTTTATGACTTCCCTTATCTCTTTGATCATGGAAGCCGCGTCGACGCCGCCTCCGTGTGTGTGTGTGTGTGTGTGTGTGTGTGTGTGTGTGTGTGTGTGTTTCCTCCTTCGAACGCGCTGAGGTGAAAACAAAGGACTGACCACCCTGTAAAAGGCCGCCGAAGATGGTTTTATGACCATCTCTATCTCTGTATCCATGGCAGCGTCGCTTCTTTTTCAGTGCGACAGCTGGATGTTTTACACACACACACACTATCACACACACACACACACACACACACACACACACACACACACACACTATCACTGGCACACACACACACACACACACACACACACACACACACACACACACACACACACACACTAACACGGACACACAAGAAGCTCATACTCAAACTTCAACATTTATTCGAAGTATAAAATTCGCCATCCTGCTAACACCCCAAAACACCCCCAAATTTCAGTGAACTGAATTGAACACTGAGACCGAGTGATAGAAATACAGAGACGAGAGAGAGAAAGAGAGAGAGAGAGAGAGGGGGGGGGGCAAGACAGACATAGAAAGAGGGAGAGAAGGGTGGTGGATTGTACATTAAAATAAACACACAATAGTTAACACAAACACAAATACACATAGAAAGAATGCAATCAAACCACACGAATCTTGACTTATGTCCCGACACACACACACACACACACACACACACACACACACACACACATTCCATGAAAAAGTTAAAAACTTGAAAAGAAATTAAAAAAAATTCAGCTTGATATGTTCACACATATATATATATATATATGTTTCAGTCGTTCAGGTTGTTTGTGAGGAATTCTGAAAGTGGCAGAGAATTATGAAGAAAACATTTACTCAAGAAATTTGAAGTGCATCTCCGCATACACACATTTGCTTGTACATAGAGCACAAATACGCACACACAAAAAACATGGCATTCATGCAGACACAGACACACACAGACACGTGATGTGTGTCCATCGAGATCGATGATGACCATCGTTGTCATCCAGCTGGGGAATGGGGGGAGGGTGGTGGTGGGGTGGGGGGATGCTCATGAATCTATCTGTGAATGCGCAGATGGCTGAATAGTCCAATCTGCGCACGAAATGTTCGCTGACAGTTGGGGCAGACAAAGACAGGCATATCATTGTCGGGGAGCTTGTTTGCCCGTGACTTTCTGGCCTGCCTCTTCTGAACAGCTGCAGCAGTCCTGTTGGCCTCACACAACTTGGCGCCTTTGTGCACAGCAGCGCGCCATTTGTCACGGTCCACTGCAGATTCCTCCCAGGAGTCAGGGTTGATATCAAACGCTTTCAGAGAGACTTTCAGAGTATCTCTGAAGCGCTTCTTCTGACCTCCGTGTGATCTCTTCCCTTGTTGCAGCTCGCCATAGAAGAGCCTTTTGGGCAGCCGATGGTCTGGCATGCGTGCCACGTGTCCAGCCCAGCGAAGTTGGGACTGCATCAGGATGGTGAAGATTCTGGGAAGGGTGGCTTTTGCCACTTGATGTTCAGTAGCTTCCTGAGGCATGTTGTGTGGAAGTGGTTCAGCTTCTTGGCGTGTCGTTGGTAGACTGTCCAAGTTTCGCAGGCGTACAGTAGTGTGGGGAGAACTATTGCCCTGTAGACCTTTAGCTTGGTCTCAAGACTAATGCCTCTTCTGTTCCAGACATTTGCATAGAGTCTGCCAAAGGTTGCGCTTGCTCTTGCAATCCTGACGTTCACTTCATCGTCGATGGTCGCATTTCGTGACAGTGTGCTGCCAAGGTATGTGAACCGCTCCACCGTACTGAGTCTCTGACCGTTGACTGTGATGTTGGGCTCAACGTGGGGTTTCCCTGGGGCTGGCTGATGGAGAACTTCAGTTTTCCTCGTGCTGATGGTAAGGCCGAAGTTCCTGCTGGCAGTGGCAAACTTGTCAACGCTGAGTTGCATGTCAGCTTCAGATCCAGCGTTGAGGGCACAATCATCAGCAAACAAAAAGTCTCTGATGATGTCTGTCATGACCTTCGTTTTTGCTTGAAGCCTTCTGAGATTAAACAGCTTGCCATCTGTTCGGTACTTTAGGCCGATTCCAACATCGCCATCTCTAAAGGCATCAGTAAGCATTGCAGAGAACATGAGGCTGAACAGTGTTGGCGCCAAGACGCAACCTTGCTTGACACCATTTGTGACAGGAAAAGGAGCAGATGTTTCACCATTGTCCTGGACTGGAGCCTGCATGCCTTCATGGAATTGGCTGACCAAGGAAATAAATTTCCGAGGGCATCCGTACTTGGCCATGATTTTCCACAGTCCCTCTCTACTCACGGTACAGACAGACAGAGCCCCCCCCCCCCCCGGACCCCCCACCCCCACCCCTCCCCCCATCCCCACAGACACACACACACATGTACACTGCGCGCACGCACACACGCGAGCATGTTTAATGTAAATACATATTTCTTGCAATGCACAACGTATTTCGATTTGGAATGAGTGATGTTTTTTTCTTTTGTAATCACTTTAAAAACTTTTCCGTCGTCTTGGACGGTTATGCCTACGTGAACAGAAAAGTACACACACACACACACACACACACACACACACACACACACACACACACACACACACACAAGAAGAAGAAGAAGAAGAAAACATATTTTCTTTCACTACACAATGACATTGTAGAAATAAACAAATAATCAAACGGAAATGGTCATTCAATTTCCGATGAGATGATATTCCTTTTTCTCTTTCTTCCTTCGAAGGTTTTCTGGAGCAATTAATGGCAGCACAACACGGCATGTTCACACTTTCGCTTTCTTGCTCACTGAAGTTGTGGGCTAATAATGGCTGTCGCGCGAGGGACGGTCGCTTGTTCAAGCGGTCGCGCGGTGAGCCTCAGGATGGCTCGGTCCACTTATATACCGCCGTGGTTCGATTCCCAACAGAGGTGGATTTTTTCGGCCCGCGGCCCAAACGGGAAGACTGGGATCAGACAGTCGAGTATCATCCACTTCACGGATGCGTCTTTGGGTGTGTTGCTCTAATTTCATGACCAACGCTGCAAGTGTCTGTATCTCCCGGGTCTGAATAACGCTGGGATATCATTATGACAGGAAGCGTAAAGTACATTCTTGTCACGTAGTCCCGACCCTAAAATGGACTTTCATATCATCATCATCTTCGTCATTCTCTTCTTTCTTCATCACATTAAAAAAAAGAAATGTCCCAAGCTCTGTGACCTTTCATGCCTTGCTCTCGTGGTGACCTCAGTTTCGATACCCCTCCACTTCCGTGCTTGGTGTGGGCTCTGTGAAGGTCCTCAAAGCCGACAGATTCATGGGGGACTCTCGTTAGAGGGACATGGTGGCAGTCTTCAATCTAGGGGAGACGATCACTAAGTCTCCTCCGCGACCATGCAATCATTGTCGTCAGTAGGGGCAACATACAGGATTGTGGAAAAAGTCGGCTCCTGTCGTAAGCACTAGATGTCAGTCACATCAGGTTTTACGAAATAAAGAACTGTTGCAACATTGAATTTTGGCTTTTTTTCATAATACAGAGCTACAGTAACACAGTCATTTTTGTGTCAGTAGAAAAGATTATGGTTACACTTTTTTTGTTGCACAATGATGTAGTAAGAGTCTGCTGTGACACAATTTGTATGATAGGGACAACAGCTTTTAGGGAGCATCTGCAATTGTGGAAACACTATTTTATTTGTAGCACAGGAATGTGGTAAGAGCCTGCTGTAGAAGAAGACACAACAACTGCCAGCTGAAAGCGAAAGCAGAAAAAAAATGTGGGGATGGGTCAGGCACACGCTACAAGAACCAGCGGCAAGCATCACCAGACAGGTCCTGACATGGAACCCCCAAGGGAAGAGAACGAGAGCCTGGCTGAGAAACACCTGGTGAAGACGATGGGTCTTACCTGGAGCCAGACTGAGGCAAAGGCACACTACAGCCGACCAGGGGGGTCTCTTGTTGGTGGCGTGTACCCCAGGAGGGGTGAAAGGCCGAAGTAATGCCTGCGGTGGTGCACTTTGGATGATGGAGATAAGGGGTTTTAGGTAACCAAGGGGGGGCATGACTTGCACCCTTCCCACACACGTGCACGCGATGCAGTCAGCACTTCTCTGCGGTCTTCGCTAATGCACCGAAATGGAGACTGAGGTGGAACTGCTGGTTCTATTCCGTCTGACTAGACATACCTGTTGGTGACCATCTGTGTGTATTCCCGATGTCAGATTTGTACCTAGCAATTTTTGTTGTGCTCAAGAGCGTGTTTGTCAGTGTGTGTGTCTGTGTGTGTGTGTGTGTGTGTGTGTGTGTATAAAAAGTCATATATAGAATCTTTGTGTGTGTACATAATAGTATGTATATGGATGTCAGATTAAACGAGAAGCTCTCAAGCAGAACGTGTTCCACACAAAACAAAACACATTGCCTTACACTTTTTGTATGCCATGTGTTCTCAAAATCATTCTGATCTTTGCGAAAATCGAGAACAGCCAGTAGTCTGTGCGAAAGAAGTTTGGTAGAATCTCCACTGATTCTCCAAGCGTTTTACCGACTTTCGCGTGACGGTATTGTCTCTTTGGATCAGATGTACAGTGGGAACCGATAGATTACCCATTGATATCATAAACTGAATCTTCGCGCTCGGCTCAGTGTGACAAGTTCGGATTACAAACTGCACGGTCACGACTTTTTGTGGAACGTGGGTGCGTTGGAAACAAGGTGAACATTCCCCTGTCTGCCTGTGTCTGTCTGTGTCTGTCTGTCTCTCTACCCCTCTCTGTCCCTTACTCTCCCCACCCCCTCTCACCCTTTCTAGGGGTCATTGTCCACTTCAGTTAAAATTTAAAAAATCGAGTTCGAGTTTTCTCTGCTTCATTACAAAAACAATGCCCTACCTCAAGCCTAACAAAACAGTGTTGAAAATTTAATGAGGGTTTACTTTTCATTGATCATGATGACAACTGCTTTTTGTCTGTATCCTGACAGACAAATGCTGAACATTTTATATAGCTTTACCATCGTTTTGGATCCTTTCTGTCACTTCTGTTTTGTCTGGAAATGTGTCAGGCCTACATACCTGCCAGAAATGAACTTTATAGTACAGTGGTTCACAACAGGTTACCCAGCTTCAGTTTCAGGACACACATTTCGAAGTGAAGTTGTAGGCCACGTGTACCCTTGGTCACATACCGTGCACGAACAGGAATTATGCTGTTTCAGTATTGAAATAGGATAGTGTCTTCAAATGGACTCGGATAATGAAATGTGTGAAATGTTCATTATTACATAGCAACAAGCTAACTGTTCTGTGAACGTAGCAATAAGGTCAACCAAAGCATAACAACACAAAACAAAAACAACAACACAGCAACAGCAACAACAACAACAACAAAAACAGACTCCAGTGTGAGAACGCTCTCTGTTCTGTGTACCCCCACCCACAACCACCCCTCACCCCACACCCCCTCTTCCCATAACTCAAGCCATTCGGCAAGTCACAGAGGTTAGCTTAAAGACTGTCTGGGGTGGCTGGTAGAGCGAACACAGACGACAGACAAGCCGTGTGAACAAGGGAATGGAGAAGTAGATATCGAAGGAATGAGAATGGCTGCCTCAGCTGGTGGCAGTGATTACAACACACGCCGACAACTCTCAGCGGTCGTTGAACCTCTGGCTGTGCAGACTGGGAGGTGAACGACCGCTGCTTGCACAGAAACCCGGTCATTTCCCTCCACGCAGCCCTCTGAACTTTTTGCCACGGTGTTAAAAAATGCAGGTGAAGTCGACGAGTCAAACACCAAATTTGAAACAGACCTTTTTTTTCTTCTTCTTTTTTTTTTAAACAGAGGCACAAGTGTGTTAAATACTGCTTTAGTGCAGCTGTTACACCCGGCACTCTATCACTGGTTATGGCATAATCATACACTACTCGACATTTTGTGTCCTAATTGCGCCTAAGTTCAACGTTTGCGGTTGATAGTTCGTTGGTAGATTTTTTTTTAGGGCAAGTGAGGTTAAACGGTCAACTATGTTCGTTCTGAGATGATAAAAGGACACGCGTACCATTTCATTACCAATACAAAGTATGTATTGACTGTTTTTAGGCTGGCTGGATGTATTTGCCGAAGTATATGCAATACCTTTTATTCACTGCAATGCTTTTTTTAAAGGGCTGAATTTTAACGAAGAATATCGATCGAAGTATACGTGCGAAAGACATGTGTGGGCTAATCATAATCTTTATTTCTACACAATGCATGAACAAACACACACACACACACACACACACACACGCACGCACGCACGCACGCACCCTCACACACACACACACACACACACACACACACACACACACACAGCAAACCAAACCAAAGCAAACAGATCAATGACAGTTCCAGTAAAATGAAAAATCATATTTACCTGTCTGTGTGGGTCGTGAGCCTTTTCATTCAGTCCGAACTGTGCAGATGACATGTACTGTGTGCCACATGTCCTCTGTGTCCCATGTCCTGTGTCCCATGTCCTGTGTCCCATGTCCTCTGTGTCCCATGTCCTGTGTCCCATGTCCTCTGTGTCCCATGTCCTCTGTGTCCCATGCCCTGTGTCCCATGTCCTCTGTGTCCCATGTCCTGTGTCCCATGTCCTCTGTGTCCCATGTCCTGTGCCCCATGTCCTGTGTCCCATGTCCTCTGTGTCCCATGTCCTGTGCCCCATGTCCTGTGTCCCATGTCCTCTGTGTCCCATGTCCTGTGCCCCATGTCCTGTGTCCCATGTCCTGTATCCCATGTCCTGTGTCCCATGTCCTCTGTGTCCCATGTCCTGTGTCCTGTGTCCCATGTCATGTGTCCTGTGTCCCATGTCCTGTATCCCATGTCCTCTGTGTCCCATGTCCTGTATCCCATGTCCTCTGTGTCCCATGTCCTGTATCCCATGTCCTCTGTGTCCCATGTCCTGTGTCCTGTGTCCCATGTCCTGTATCCCATGTCCTCTGTGTCCCAGGCCATGTGTCCTGTGTCCCATGTCCTCTGTGTCCTTGTCCTCAGTAACCCGTGTCGTCTGTGTCCCACGTCCTATCCCATGTCCTCTCTGTCCTATCCAAATGTCCTGTGTCCCATGCCCTCTGTGTCCCATAACCTCTGTGTCCCATGTCTTCTGTGTCCCATGTCCTGTCACATGTTCTGTGTCCCATGTCTTCTGTGTCCCATGTCTTCTGTTTTCCATATCTTCTGTGTCCCATGTCTTCTGTGTCCCATGTCTTCTGTGTCCTATATCCTGCGCCCTATGCCCTGTGTCCCATGTCTTGTGTCCCATGCCCTGTGTCCCATGCCCTGTGTCCCATGACCTGTCCTATGCCCTGTGTCCCATGTCCTCTGTGTCCCATGCCCTGTCCTATGCCCTGTGTCCCATGTCCTCTGTGTCCCATGACCTGTCCTATGCCCTGTGTCCCATGTCCTCTGTGTCCCATGTCCTGTGTCCCATGTCCTCTGTGTCCCATGACCTGTCCCATGCCCTGTGTCCCATGTCCTCTGTGTCCCATGCCCTGTGTCCCATGTCCTCTGTGTCCCATGTCGCGTGTCCCATGTCCTGTGTCCCATGTCCTCTGTGTCCCATGTCCTGTGTCCCATGTCCTCTTTGTCTCATGTCCTATCCCATGTCCTCTGTGTCCCATGCCCTGTGTCCCATGTCCTCTGTCCCATGCCCTGTGTCCCATGTCCTCTGTGTCCCATGTCCTGTATCCCATGTCCTCTGTGCCCCATGTCCTCTGTGCCCCATGTCCTGTGTCCCATGCCCTGTGCCCCATGACCTGTCCCATGTCTTGTGTCCCATGACCTGTCCCATGTCGCATGTCCCATGTCCTGTGTCCCATGTCCTCTGTGTCCCATGTCCTCTGTGTCCCATGTCCTCTGTGTCCCATGCCCTGTGTCCCATGTCCTCTGTGTCCCATGTCCTGTGTCCCATGTCCTGTGTCCCATGTCCTCTGTGTCCCATGCCCTGTGTCCCATGTCCTCTGTGTCCCATGCCCTGTGTCCCATGTCCTCTGTGTCCCTTGTTCTCTGTCCTCTGTGTCCTATGTCCTCTGTGTCCCATATCCTGTCCTATGTGTCCTATGTCCTGTCCTCTGTGTCAAATGTACTCTGTGTTCTCTGTGTCCCATGTGCTCATATGCTCTGGGACACACAGACATATGCTTCACTGTGCTCAGTCTCTGTCTCCAGGGTAAACACTGCATCAAAACGAAGCGATATCAGGTGAGTTTAGTTACACATGACTGGTCATTCGGGTGTCTGTTAGGGCCTACTTACATTGCAAGCAAACAGACAGCGGTCATCTGTGAGACTTCTCGTGTTTTGACTTCCAGTTAAAGAGAGGTATGGAAGGCAGCAATGACAACAATACTGATGAATCCTTTTAATCAACCACAAAACCTCGCAAAAACAATGTAGTAAGCTGTTAATCCCCATGTTTCTTTCACACAATCATGTGCCTGCTGCCACACGCACAAGTACTCACACATGAACATACACGCACGCACGCACATGTACACACACACGCGCGCCCGCGCGCACACACACACGCACACACACACGCACGCACGCACGCAAGCACGCACGCACACGCACGCACGCACCGAACTCATGGACACACGAACACAGGTGTAATTATGCTTGTACGTACGGGAGTGTAATACACGCACGCACACACACACACACACACACACACACACACACACACATGGAAAGAGAAAGTGAGCATTACACAGCGACGGTAGTGTCTGAAAAATGCCATGCATTCAGAGAACGATTAAAGTGTTGTGTACTGATGGACCAAGCCCTCGACGCATCGCCTTGACGTACATGTCAAACGAGCCCCCATCCACCCCCATCCCCACCCCCACCCCTTCTGCATACTGCCCCCCCCCCCTCCTCCGTTCTGCATACTGCCCCCCCCCCTTCTGCATACTGCCCCCCCCCCTTCTGCATACGACCCACACACACACCCCTACTGAATACTGCCCCCCCCCCTTCTGCATACTGCCCCCTCTCCTTCTGCATACTGACCACCCATCCCTTCTGCATACTGCCCCCCCACACACACACCCTTTTGCATACTGCGCCCCACCCCTTCTGCATACTGCCCCCTCTTCTGCATACTGCCCCCCCACCCCCATCCCCCGTTATGCATACTGCCCCCTCTTCTGCATACTACCCCGTACCCCATCTGCATACTGCCCCACACCCTTTCTGCTTACTGCCCCCCTCTGCATACTGCCCCCTCTCCTTCTGCATACTGACCCACCATCATTTCTGCATTCTGCCCCCTTCTGCATACTGCCCCCCTTCTGCATACTGCCCCACCACCCCTTCTGCATACTGCCCCCCCCCCCCTCCTTTCTGCATACTGCCCCACCTTCTGCATACTGCCCCACCACCCCTTCTGCATACTGCCCCCCCCCCCTCCTTTCTGCATACTGCCCCACCTTCTGCATACTGCCCCACCACCCCTTCTGCATACTGCCCCCCCCCCTCCTTTCTGCATACTGCCCCACCTTCTGCATACTGCCCCCCACCCTTCTGAATACTGCCCCCACCTCCTTTCTGCATACTGCCCCACCTTCTGCATACTGCCCCCCACCCTTCTGCATACTGCCCCCTACCCCTTCTGAATACTGCCCCCCATCCTTTCTGCATACTGCCCCACCTTCTGCATACTGCCCCCCACCCTTCTGCATACTGCCCCCTACCCCTTCTGCATACTGCCCCCCATCCTTTCTGCATACTGTCCCACCTTCTGCATACTGCCCCCCACCCTTCTGCATACTGCCCCCCATCCTTTCTGCATACTGCCCCACCTTCTGCATACTGCCCCCCACCCTTCTGCATACTGCCCCTCATCCTTTCTGCATACTGCCCCACCTTCTGCATACTGCCCCCACCCCTTCTGCATACTGCCCCCACCCCTTCTGCATACTACTCCAACCCCTTCTGCATACTGCCCCCACTCCTTCTGCATACTGACCCTTCTGCATACTGCTCCCACCCCTTCTGCATACTGCTTCCACCCCTTCTGCATACTGCCCCCACCCCTTCTGCATACTGCCCCCACCCCTTCTGCATACTGCCCCTCCTTCTGCATACTGACCCTTCTGCATACTGCTCCCACCCCTTCTGCATACTGCTCCCCTTCTGCATACTGCCCCCACCCCTTCTGCACACTGCTCCCACCCGTTCTGCATACTGCCCCCACCCCTTCTGCACACTGCTCCCACCCCTTCTGCATACTGCTCCCACCCCTTCTGCACACTGCTCCCCTTCTGCATACTGCCCCCACCCCTTCTGCATACTGCTCCCCTTCTGCATACTGCCCCCTTCTGCATACTACCCCCCACCCCTTCTGCATACTGTCCCCCACCCCTATTGCATACTGCACCCCTTCTGCATACTGCCCCCTTCTGCATACTGCCCCCCACCCCTTCTGCATACTTCCCCCCACCCCTTCTGCATACTGCCCCCCACCCCTTCTGCATACTGTCCCCCACCTTTCTGCATACTGTCCCCCACCCCTTCTGCATACTGCCCCCCACCCCTTCTGCATACTGTCCCCCACCTTTCTGCATACTGTCCCCCACCCCTTCTGCATACTGCCCCCCACCCCTTCTGCATACTGTCCCCCACCTTTCTGCATACTGCACCCCACCTTTCTGCATACTCCCCCTTCTACATACCCCCTTCTGCATACCCCTTTCTGCATACTGCCCCCTTCTGCATATTCCCCCCACCCCTTCTGCACACTGCCCCCTTCTGCGTACTGCCCCCCCTTCTGCACCGCCCCCCTTTCTGCATACTGCGCCCCCTCTTCTGCATACTGCCCCCCACCCTTCTGCATACTGCGCCCCCCCTTCTGCATACTGCCCCCACCCCACCCCCTTCGGCATACTGCCCCCTCTCCTTCCGCCACCACTCCGTTGTCCTGCCCCATTCTGATTAGCGACCGACAATTCGACGAACGACTATATTCGTCGACTGAAGTGACATCTTTTGTAAGTGTGCGGCAGATATCCGTGTAGGAGGGTGGAGGGGAGGGGGGAGGCGGAGTTTGTGTGTGTGTGCGTGTGTGTGTGTGTGTGTGTGTGTGTGTGTGTGTCTGTGTGTGTGTGTGTGTCTGTCTGTCTGTCTGTCTGTCTGTGTGTCTGTGTGTCTGTGCGTGTGTTTGTTGTATTTTCTTCAGGATGATTTATATTTCATAACGAGGTGCTTCAAGCATCGTAATCTCAGAGAGAAATCAATGCCCAAGAGGCTTCTCAAACATCAGCATACAGATTTATCGACTGATGTCTGTAAGCTCGCACAGAGTTTCTTTTTCATAATGTCAGTCATACGTGTTATTGCATTCATTTCCCGTATGTCCCAGATGAAACAAAAGATTCACTTGTGTGTGTGTGGAGGGGTGTGGGTGTGCGGGGGGTGGGGGGGGGGGGGGGGGGGTGCGTGTGGGTGTGGATATGTGTACAAGTGTGAACGGGCGTGCTTGTGTATACATGGCTGCCGGTATCTTTGTAAACACAATCACACCAGCTTCGATTTGAAAAAAAAAAGAAAAAAAAAAGATTTATAATCATCGTCATTTACATCATTATTAGTTGATTGGGGTAAGGGTCACGTGGGAGTCTGGAAGAGGAGGAGGAGGGTGATGATGATGATGATGGTGATGATGATTGTGATGGTGATCATGATGATGATGATGGTGGTTGTGGTGGTGGTGGTGGTGATGATGATGGTGATGATCATTTGATGTTGATGATGGTGATGGTGATGGTGATGATGATTTGTGTTCAATGATGAAGGGGAATGGTGGATACGATTCAGCAGACTCATAGCACAGAGGGCAATGACACTTGGGTTCTGCTGAAAACTGAACCAGTGCCGGCAGACCTCAGACCACACACACACTCACACACAACACAGTTGGTTCTTCGATCAAGTGGTTTGGGGGTAACTCCTCTTACAACATGGATATCATATGTTTCCCCCCTTAGACACGGGCTATTGTGGAGACGGAACCATTCTATGGTGTGCTTTTTTTCTGTTTAGACTGCCAAAGGAGAAAGACGGAGAAAGTGAGGAGGAGGGGGGGGGGGGAGGAGGAGGGGGGAGACAGAGGGGAAATGAACAGTCATGAAGAGTGAGGAAAGGCTTGAGGGAAGGATGTTGGTGCTGAAAGATAGAGACAGACAAGCAGGCAGGTAGACAAAGATAATATCAGAGATAAACTACTTCAACATCCCATCATGCACAGAATCTGATCAATCTCTGTGTGTGTTGCTCGTCACCTATCCTCAGAAAGTAAAGATCTTAGCACATCACTTTCTCCTGCAGTGTCTCCATTGGCTCCCTGTCTTGCACAGAATACAGTACAAGATCAGCACTCAATGTTATAAATGTGTTTACTGATCTTCCTCTTCCTATCTCTGTGACTGCCTTCACCTGTACACCCCATCACGCTCTCTTCAATCAGCTTCAGATCCATTCTGTTTCAGAGTTCCCAGATTCTAACACCCCACAGTTGGCCACAAGTCTTTCTGTCTCTGGAATTAACGCTTGGAATGAGCTCCCTCTTTCGCTCCGTCAAATCTCCACACTTAGCTCTTTCAAGTCTGGCCTTAACATGCACCTCTTTCCAAAACATCCCTTCTTTCCTTCCTCTTCCTGGTATAAACTTTCCCCAGCTTTCTTCTTATATGTTTTTTGTTGTTTTGTTTTTGTTTTGTTTTTGTTTTTTATCTTTCATCCTGAAATCAGAGCTGAAAAAATCCTGAATCAGAGCTGTGCATGTGTGAATGACTGATGTGTAAGTGGTTTGATTTGTCTGCACAAGATTAATCGTTATACAAAATACTTTATTTTCATACCCGCTTTCACCAGTTTCTGTTCTGTATCCAAAATGTCGTGACTGACGCTGCAAGCTTTACACGTTATCCCCATCTTTCAAAATACATGTCTGCCGTCTGTCGGCCACATGGCGGCCCTTGCTGTCGGCTGTCGTGCAAGTGAATGGAACAGAATTCCTGGATCCAAGTCAGTGTTACCAGTGGACCCAGCATCCATTGTCAGTGTTTATTTGCCTGGCACTGGGCTACGACACAGCTGAGTTAACTGATCGTGTTTTGGCCTTCATTGCATTCTGCAGGATGCACAGGTACCAGGTGCAGATATCCCTACTGAGTATTTCTGGCTAAGTTGTTTTCTTTATCACACGCACCACACCGCCTACTTACTGATGAAAACGTTTAACTGATTTGGACATTGATGACTTCTTGAATATGTAGGAGGCCTTGTTTTCCATCCCATCCCAGATGTCAGTTTCAGTTTCTCAAGGAGGCGTCATTGCGCTCAGACGAATACGAAACACCACATCTGATAAGCAGATGCTTGACTAGCAACATAACCCGACGCACTTAGTCAGGCCTTGAGTGCATGCTTACATATTTGTGTACCTAGCAGAGTGGATTTCCTCAGTAGAATTTTGCCCGAGGGCAGCACTCTCGTCGCCATGGTTTCTTTTTCAGAGCGCCAAGTGTGTGCTGTACACGGGACCTCGGTTTATCGTCTCCGTATGGCTAGACGCTCAGTATGATTTTCCAGTCAAACTTGGGAGAAATGGCGAGAGCGGGATTCGAACCCAGACCCTCACGGACTCTGGTGGGGGTTGTTTGTTTGTTTGTTTGTTTTTTGTTTGTTTGTTTTTTTTGCAGATGAACGTCTTAACCATTGCTGAAGGACTTCTCGGTCCTCGCCTGCAGGGAAGATGGTGGGGCTACTGAAAAAAAAATGTAGACGCTTATTTCCCCTCCCCATCACCTGATAGACCTTCCCCCAGGGGTTTCAAGCAGGGACGAGATCTGATGTGTGATGAAATACGCTGATTTTTTCTTACTTAGAAACGTAAGAGTTTATAGAGGTTGCATCAAAATTCAATTTATTTTGGAATTTAGAGCATTGATCCAATATGTCATTCCATGTGACACTTGTTACCTATGACAACTTGCTTTTGAAAGTGTTAACCGACTTTCTTGAAATAGAAGAAGCGTGGTTTAAAATATAAAAATTAAAAAAATATATAAAAAAAAGAGCTTGTGTTAAAAAAGTTTAATGTACAATCACCAGGAATATTCAAAATAAAATTAAATAAATCTATTTAAAATAAACTATCATACACATACACACACGCGCAGAGAGCGCGTGCACAAACTGAATTACTCCGAATCAGCAGTGTCTGTGAGTAAATAATAATGATATTAATAACAATGACAAATATCATGATGGTAGATCTTCTTCTTGTTATCACAATCATTATCATTATCATCGTTATCAGTAGTAGCCGTAGTAACGCTGGTGGTTGTATTAGTAGAAGTAGTAATAGTATAGGAAAAGAATCAATCAAAAGAATATATATATATATAAGAGTAATTCATTTCTGCTGCACCACTGGGTTAAAAGCTGCACAGCTTGTGTGCTTGTGTTTGGGTTTTGCGCTGTGAGCAGAAATTGCTACACCCCCCTCCCTCCCGCCGGCCCCCCCTCTCCCCACCCCCGGCTTTTTTTCCTATATCATTCTTCCCTTTCTCTCTCACTCCCGTTGGCGGTCATTGACCTGACTTAATAACACGGAGCCCCCCCGCACCCCCTCCCCCCCCCACCCCCCCGTCCCCTCCCTTCCTTCCACCTTCCCCCGCTGAACCACCGCCACCCCCATCCCCCTGTGCCACCCCCGTCCCCTCCCCACACATCATCAAAAGGAATGCCAAAGAGAAAGACACCCAATGACAACGTTATCATCGCTCTCATGGGGGAACCTCCTCCTCCACACCCACACCCACCCCCACCCTTACATCAACGGCTGTCATTATCGTCGGCGTTGTATTGTAGTCTATTGTATTCTATTACTTTTTTTTTTTCCGCGATAATCTTTTCTGTGTGTAATTCAAGATTCTCTCCCAAGGGAGAGCTGGGCTAGGTCGCCACAGTACAGCGCCACGCCCCTTTTTGGTGTTCTTGTTGTTGTTGTCTTTTTCCTGTCTGCAAGCGTATTTGTTTTGGTATGAAAGTGGATTTGCCAAGGTCAATCCTTTTTGTTGCCATGCGTTCTTTTACGTGTGCGCTAAATGTATGCTGCACACGAGACTCAGTTTATCATCTAATCCGAAGGACTGATTGTCATTCTTTGTGTTCCAGATTCATTCTTAGCAGACTTTTTGTACTGTGTTGTGCTTTACTGCATCGTGGTAATATTTATTTATTTATTTATCGTGGTAATATTGTATCACTTCGCATTGTGTTGTTCTGTGCAACGGTTTTCTTTTTGTTTGTTTTGTTGTCAGTTGTGGTGTGTGTGTGTGTGTGTGTGTGTGTGTGTGTGTGTGTGTGTGTGTGTGTGTGTACGTGTGTGTGTGTGTATGTGTGTGCATGTGTGTACATGTGTGTCTGTGTGTGTGTGTGTGTGTGTACATGTGTGTGTACATGTGTGTGTATGTGTGTGCATGTGTGTACATGTGTGTGTACGTGTGTGTGTGTGTGTGTACATGTGTGTGTGTGTGTGTACATGTGTGTACATGTGTGTGTGTATGTGTGTACATGTGTGTGTACATGTGTGTGTACATGTGTGTGTGTGTGTGTGTGTGTACATGTGTGTGTGTGTGTGTGTGTGTGTGTGTGTGTACATGTGTGTGTACATGTGTGTGTGTGTGTGTGTGTGTGTGTGTGTACATGTGTGTGTACATGTGTGTGTGTGTGTGTGTGTTTCAGTGTCCCAGTTTCTTTGCCGTCTCAGTGCTTCACAGTGCTCATCCCCCACCCCACCCCATCCCACCCCACCCCACCTTCCCTCCCGCCGATAGACCTACAGCTTGGCTCGTTCTGTCGCGGTCTCGACCAAAGCTTTGTGCAGGGAAGTGTCAGTGTTTGGTTGCCGCGAGGCCCCGCAACACAGGAGACGCCGCACTGCCGCTCAGTCATTTCGGTGATTCCTGTTCTTCACACGCACCACACTACACCGCCTTCTTACTGGAAACACAATAGTCTCGGTTAATGTTGTGTCATTTTGGAAATGGTGGTTTTCTGTTGGATTAATCACTTAAACTGTGCATTTACGTACGATGGGCGCAATAGCCGGGTGGTTAAAGCGTTGCGGTACGTTCAATCTGAGGGTTCCGGGTTCGAATCTCGGTAACGGCGCCTGGTGGGTAAAGGGTGGAGATTTTTCCGATTTCCCAGGTCAACATGTGTGCAGACCTGTTTGTGCCTGTATCCCTTTGTGTGTATACGCAAGCAGAAGATCAAATATGCACGTTAAAGATCCTGTAATCCATGTCAGCGTTCAGTGGGTTATGGAAACAAGAACATACCCAGCATGCACACCCCCGAAAACGGAGTATGGCTGCCTACATAGCGGGATAAAAACAGTCATACACGTAAAAGCCCACTCGTGTACATACGAGTGAAAGTGGGAGTTGCAGCCCACGAACGAAGAATAAGAAGAACATTTACGTACGTGTTTGTTAGGGACAGTGTAATCTTGTCCAGTGCATTGTCGCCATGTTTTGTTTGCTTTGGCTTTTCCCCACGAAACTTTAGCCATGACCTTGACAACCCGTGGAGCCAGTCTGTGCGAGTGTTTCTGTAACATGTATTTTGAAAATGCTGCTACGTACGAGGGTCATTCAATAAATAAGGTGAATTTTTCGGTATAAGGACTTCTAATACAGATAGAAGCTTACTTCTTTTTTTTTCAACGTAGTCTCCCAGCACTGTCACACACTTTTCCCATCTGTGCACAAGCTTCCGTATTCCCTCAGCGTAAAAATCTTTGGACTGATGTCTCAGCCAGTCGCTCACAACACTTTTGACTTCATCGTCACTTTCAAACTTCGTGCCTCTCGTGAACGCTTTCAAGGGACCAAACAGGTGAAAGTCTGAAGGGGCAAGGTCTGGGCTGTATGGGGGATGAGGGAGCAGTTCCCAGCCCAGCTCGTTGATGGTCTGCACCGTTCGGGCTGCTGTGTGAGGCCTTGCATCTTTGGCACCCACCGGCAGCTGACCTTCGAGTAGCCAAGGTCATCATGGACAATTTTGTGTGCTGTCCCAACAGATAAGCTCAAAGTCCTTGCAATGTCATCCACTGCCACCCTTCTGTCAGACTGAATGAGGTCATTGACTGATTCGATCACCTCAGGAGACCTCACTTCTGTAGGCCTTCCAGGCCTGTCTTCATCCTCAACACTGCTCCGTCCTTCTTTAAACAATTTAGCCCACTTGTAGACATTTTTTCGGCTGAAACATGTGGCACCATACACAGTTGACATTCTCCTATGAATTTCAACTGGTTTGCACCCTTCAGCAACCAAAAACTTGATAACTGACCCCTGTTCAATCCTGGAGCATGCTTCTTGGTCGGCCATCTTTGTTAATCGCCAAAACTCTCAAAGATTTTTTTAATCTGCAAAACAAATTAAATCCATGTGAAAAAGAAGTAAAAAAAAGAAAAAAAAAAGTAAGCTTCTATCTGTATTAGAAGTCCTTATACCGAAAAATTCACCTTATTTATTGAATGACCCTCGTACTTTCAGCGATTGTCTGAAGAACTTACCGACACTAAACACCTATGTACGATGAAGAATTCTGTTTTGGCTGAAGCAGACAGTAAGATATTTTGAACTGAATTAAACTGAATGAAGGAATTGCAGGGAACAGGTTGAGGTAATGGCTGATTAGTGTAGACGAAAATGTACCCCATTATTTGTCCGAAGTCAGGTTGAATTATTTCATTTTAATATATATATATATCTTTTCTTTTTTATTCTTTTTCTTAGTCAGCTATGTCCGTGAAACACGCTTATCTGCAGGTATTGCTTCTGTCGAAAACGTTTGGTTGCCGCGAGGCCCCGCAGCACAGGAGACGCCGCACTGCCGCTCAGTCACTTTGGTGACGGCTGTTCTTCACAAGCACCACCCTGCACCGCCTTCTTACTGGGAACTGACAAAATCATTGAAAGATTACAACTCGGTTCCGATACACAGTAGTCTCGGTTAATGTTGTGTCATTTTGAAAGGGGTGGTTTTCTGTTGGATTCATCACTTGAATAGTTGTGCATTTACGTACGGTGGGCGCAATAGCCGGGTGGTTAAAGCGTGGATTTTTCCGATCCCCCAGGTCCCCTCTCTCTCTCCTCTCTCTCTCTCTCTCTCTCTCTGCCTCCCTCTCTTGTCTTCTCTATTTTGCTCTCTCTTTCCCTTCCCCCTCTTTCCACATTTCTCCCCGCTCTCCCCCCACCCCCCCACCCCCGCTCCCCCCGCCCCCCTCACCTCCCCATTCCCCCGCTGCAGTCATGACCCAGTCCAACGCGCAGGTCATTCATTGAAGATGTCCGGACTTTCTAGATCACTCTCTGATATGGGAACGCTTCTGGTTGTGAACAAGACACCGCCTCTATAAAATCATAGGCTGTAGGATCCCCCTCACATCTGTGATTCACAAAGCAAGGTGTTACGTATCTGATGAATTGCACGCCCAGCTAATATATTTATTCCAACTTCTCCACTCTGGCAGATGCATAAAAAATCAATTTAGCCGTTTTAATCCAAAAACAGCATCCACCCAACTGCTTCAAACACTTGACTGGTTGTCGCTTCCTATCATGCTCTCTGTCCGTTTCTCTCCCCTGTCTCTGTCTGTCTGTCTGTCTGTCTGTCTGTCTGTCTGTCTCTCTCTCTCTCTCTCTCTCTCTCTCTCTCTCTCTCTCTCTCTCCTCCCTTCTCTCGCTCCTTCTTGTGCTCTCTTCCCATTTTCCTCCTCTCTCTCTCTCCCTCTCTCTCTCTTTCTCTGCCTCCCTCTCTCTCTCTCTCTCTCTTTCTCTGCCTCTCTCTCTCTCCCTCTCTCTCTCTTTCTCTGCCTCCCTCTCTCCTCTCTCTCTCTCTCGCCTTCTCTATTTTGCTCTCTCTTTCCCTCCCCCCTCTTTCCACATTTCTCCCCGCTCTCCCCTCCCCCCACCCTCCTCTCTCTCTCTCTCTCTCTTCATCCTGCTTTCTCTTCTTCTCACTCCCTCTTTCTGCCGTCCTCCTGCTCCCTCTTCCTCTCTACACCCCCCCCCCCTCTTCTTTCTCTCTCTCCTTTCTGCTATTTCTTCACCTCCTCTCTCTCTATGCGAAATATCTCTCCCTCTGCTGTTCCCCTTCCCCTCTACCGCTCTCTCCTCTCTCTCGTATTCTCGCTTCTCTCCCCTGCTCTCTCTTTGCCTTTCCCCCTCTCTATTCCTCCCTCCCTCCCTCCCTCTCTCTCTGTCTCTCTCCACATTTCACCCTCTACTTCCCCTCTCTCTCTGTCTCTCTCCACATTTCACCCTCTACTTCCCCTCTCTCTCTCTACTTCCCCTCTCTCTCTGTCTCTCTCCAAATTTCACCCTCTACTTCCCCTCTCTGTGTGTCTCTCTCCACATTTCACCCTCTACTTCTCTTCTCTGTCTCTCCACATTTCACCTTCTACTTCCCCTCTCTCTCTCTGTCTCTCTCCACATTTCACCCTCTACTTCCCCTCTCTCTCTGTCTCTCCACATTTCACCCTCTACTTCCCCTCTCTCTCTCTCTCTGTGTCTCTCTCCACATTTCACCCTCTACTTCCCCTCTCTGTCTCTCTCCACATCTCACCCTCTACTTCCCCCCTCTCTCTCTCTCTCTCCACATTTCACCCTCTACTTCCCCTCTCTCTCTGTCTCTCTCCACATCTCACCCTCTACTTCCCCTCTCTCTCTGTCTCTCTCCACATCTCACCCTCTACTTCCCCTCTCTCTCTGTCTCTCTCCACATCTCACCCTCTACTTCCCCTCTCTCTCTGTCTCTCTCCACATTTCACCCTCTACTTCCCCTCTCTGTCTCTCTCCACATCTCACCCTCTACTTCCCCTCTCTCTCTGTCTCTCTCCACATCTCACCCTCTACTTCCCCTCTCTCTCTGTCTCTCTCCACATCTCACCCTCTACTTCCCCCCTCTCTCTGTCTCTCTCCACATCTCACCCTCTACTTCCCCTCTCTCTCTGTCTCTCTCCACATCTCACCCTCTACTTCCCCTCTCTCTCTGTCTCTCTCCACATTTCACCCTCTACTTCCCCTCTCTCTCTGTCTCTCTCCACATTTCACCCTCTACTGCCCCTCTCTCTCTGTCTCTCTCCACATTTCACCCTCTACTTCCCCCCTCTCTCTCTCTCTCTCTCTCTCTCTCTCTCTCTCTCTCTCTCTCTCCACATTTCACCCTCTACTTCCCCTCTCTCTCTCTCTCTCTCTATCTATCTATCCATCTGTCTCTCTCCACATTTCACCCTCTACTGCCCCTCTCTCTCTCTCTCTCCACATTTCACCCTCTACTTCCCCTCTCTCTCTGTCTCTCTCCACATTTCACCCTCTACTTCCCCTCTCTCTCTCTCTCTCTCTCTCTCTCTCTCTATCTGTCTCTCTCCACATTTCACCCTCTACTGCCCCTCTCTCTCTCTCTCTCTCCACATTTCACCCTCTACTTCCCCTCTCTCTCTCTCTCTCTCCACATTTCACCCTCTACTTCCCCTCTCTCTCTCTCTCTCCACATTTCACCCTCTACTGCCCCTCTCTCTCTGTCTCTCTCCACATCTCACCCTCTACTTCCTCTCTCTCTCTCTGTCTCTCTCCACATTTCACCCTCTACTTCCCCTCTCTCTCTGTCTCTCTCCACATTTCACCCTCTACTTCCCCTCTCTCTGTGTCTCTCTCCACATCTCATGCTCTACTTCCCCTCTCTCTGTGTCTCTCTCCACATTTCACCCTCTACTTCCTCTCTCTCTCTCTCTCTCCACATTTCACCCTCTACTTCCCCTCTCTCTCTGTCTCTCTCCACATTTCACCCTCTACTGCCCCTCTCTCTCTGTCTCTCTCCACATCTCACCCTCTACTTCCTCTCTCTCTCTGTCTCTCTCCACATTTCACCCTCTACTTCCCCTCTCTCTGTGTCTCTCTCCACATCTCACGCTCTACTTCCCCTCTCTCTCTGTCTCTCCACATTTCAACCTCTACTTCCCCTCTCTCTCTCTCGTCTTCTCTATTTTGCTCTCTTTCCCTCCCCCCTCTTTCCACATTTCTCCCCGCTCTCCCCTCCCCCACCCTCCTCTCTCTCTCTCTCTCTTCATCCTGCTTTCTCTTCTCACTCCCTCTTTCTGCCGTCCTCCTGCTCCCTCTTCCTCTCTACACCCCCCCCCCCTCTTCT
Source organism: Babylonia areolata (assembly GCF_041734735.1). NCBI lineage: Eukaryota > Metazoa > Mollusca > Gastropoda > Neogastropoda > Buccinidae > Babylonia > Babylonia areolata. Next base: position 11,392,129 of record NC_134877.1, read on the forward strand.
TTCTCTCTCTCCTTTCTGCTATTTCTTCACCTCCTCTCTCTCTCTGTGCGAAATCTCTCTCCCTCCTGCTGTTCCCCTTCCCCTCTACCGCTCTCTCCTCTCTCTCGTATTCTCGCTTCTCTCCCCTGCTCTCTCTTTCCCTTTCCCCCTCTCTATTCCTCCCTTCCCTCCCTCCCTCTCTCTCTGTCTCTCTCTCTCTCCACATTTCACCCTCTACTTCTCCTCTCTCTCTGTCTCTCTCCACATTTCACCCTCTACTTCCCCTCTCTCTCTGTCTCTCTCCACATTTCACCCTCTACTTCCCCTCTCTCTCTGTCTCTCCACATTTCACCCTCTACTTCCCCTCTCTCTCTGTCTCTCTCCACATTTCACCCTCTACTTCCCCTCTCTCTCTGTCTCTCTCCACATTTCACCCTCTACTTCCCCTCTCTCTCTGTCTCTCTCCACATCTCACCCTCTACTTCCCCTCTCTCTCTGTCTCTCTCCACATCTCACCCACTACTTCCCCTCTCTCTCTCTCTCTCCACATTTCACCCTCTACTTCCCCTCTCTCTCTGTCTCTCTCCACATTTCACCCTCTACTTCCCCTCTCTCTCTGTCTCTCTCCACATTTCACCCTCTACTTCCCCTCTCTCTCTGTCTCTCTCCACATTTCACCCTCTACTTCCCCTCTCTCTCTGTCTCTCTCCACATTTCACCCTCTACTTCTCCTCTCTCTCTGTCTCTCTCCACATTTCACCCTCTACTTCCCCTCTCTCTCTGTCTCTCTCCACATTTCACCCTCTACTTCCCCTCTCTCTGTGTCTCTCTCCACATCTCACACTCTACTTCCCCTCTCTCTCTGTCTCTCTCCACATTTCACCCTCTACTTCCCCTCTCTCTCTGTCTCTCCACATTTCACCCTCTACTTCCCCTCTCTCTCTGTCTCTCTCCACATCTCACCCTCTACTTCCCCTCTCTCTCTGTCTCTCTCCACATCTCACCCTCTACTTCCCCCCTCTCTCTCTGTCTCTCTCCACATCTCACCCTCTACTTCCCCCCTCTCTCTGTCTCTCTCCACATCTCACCCTCTACTTCCCCTCTCTCTCTGTCTCTCTCCACATCTCACCCTCTACTTCCCCTCTCTCTCTGTCTCTCTCCACATTTCACCCTCTACTTCCCCTCTCTCTCTGTCTCTCTCCACATTTCACCCTCTACTTCCCCTCTCTCTCTGTCTCTCTCCACATCTCACACTCTACTTCCCCTCTTTCTTTTTCTCTCTCCTTTCTGCTCTTTCTTCCTTCTCTTCGTCTTCCCCCAAACCCCTTTCTCTCTTTTTTTTCTGTCTCAGTCTCTCTCTCTCTGTCTCTCTGTCCCTGTCTCTCTCTCTCTCTCTCTCTCTCTCTCTCTCTCTCTCTCTCTCTCTCTCTCTCTCTCCTGTTCCCCCCTCCCTTGCCCTTGACACGAGTTAAAATCGAACCGCAACCGTATTGACTTTTTTTTTTCTCTCTCTCTTCTTCATCTTCTTTTATCTTTAATCAGGCGCATTCCGTGTGCGCATTGGCATCGGTGCTGTTGGAAAATCCATCGAGGATTTCGTTTTGGTTTTTCTCTCCACGCGCTCTGCCTGTCTTCCGCGTGTGGTTGGCTGTGTGGGTGGGATGCTGAACCAAATAAAGCAACTTCCTTTTTTTTTTCTTTTTTTTTTTTTTTTTGATTGATAAAAAATCTGAATCTGAGCCCATCACATGCATGGAATGGAAGTGGCTGTGGGGGTGGGGGGATGGGGGTTGGGGGGTGGAGGTGGGGTGTGGGGGCGTGGGGGCGTGGGAGGTAGGGGGAGATAGAAACTGATGGGACCTTGAGAGTTGGGTTTGGAAGGTCGCAGAGAATTTTGCTGATTTTTCTTCTTCATTTTCTTCTTTCCTTCTTCTTTTTAATGAAAATTCCATCGGATAACACTCTGCAGTTCGGTCGCAATCTCCCTGTTTAAATCCAAAGCACGCACACCACGACCTGAACATGGGTGTTTGAGTAAAATAATAATAATGAACTTGGAAATGGGGGCGCGGGTGGTTGCCCACTTTTTTCTCGGGGGTGGAGGGTAGGGTGGGGGAGAGTTGGGGTGGAGGGGGGGGGGGGGGGGGTAATAGCCAGTAGTGGCCTCATTCGTGAAAACCAGTTGCGTTAAATTTTAATGTCGCGTGTTGTCCGGCAGTGTCGACAGAAAGAAAAAAAAAAGAATCCCCAGTGCCTTCAGCAACAGTGAAGCTGAGATGGAAGTATTGATTCTGTTCAGCGAATGTTGGAATCTTTCACGAATTAGTTCAACCGGCGTCTCAAAAAAACAACAACAACAACCTCTTCATTGCTTTTTCAGCGATCCGTCGCCGTGTAGTAAATATAGCACGATCAAATCTATACAGCGTCTATGGTTTTCATTCAGCAACTGCTGACTTTGATAAAGAAAATGTACATATGACAGTTTTAGCTGCCTTCAACAGGGATAAATAAATATTACAGATTTTTTCCAATGAATAAGTGTGACAAACTGAACGAATAAGAAACGAATGGTGTATTAAAAGAATAAAAGGGAAAAGAATGACTATTGTAAAATAAGATCGTTATTGTGCGTGCAAATGGAATGAAAACAATGGAATAGCAGCAAAACGTAAGAACGGAGACGAATGAAAAAGAAAAAAAATCAATGCACTGTTCCAAGATATTGTGGGGGAAATCAGTATCTGACGAGAAGTGTTGTGGAAAATACGGGCACTCAAGGGGAAATCGGCATTCCAAGGACACGCCTGCGTTCTAGAACATTTGGAATGTTGTGGCGCGCGCTGTGTGTATGTTTGTGTGTGTGTGTGTGTGTGTGTGTGTGTGTGTGTGTGTGCGTGTGTGTGTGCGTGCGTGTGTGTGTGTGTGAAATATTGGGAATATATGAAATATCGACGCTCTGAGAGAAAATTGTGAATGACATGATGGATTATGGAATACATTAATTTTGCACTCATTACCAAGAAATTATGTTTTGGAAAACAACGAGTAACAATCAAATATAAATCTAAATAAGATATAGAAGAAAGAAAGCATCATTTCAATCGACAGTAAAAACAAAAAACAAAACAAAACAAAACAAAACAAAACCAACAAAACTTCCGTAAATCAATAATAATAATAATAATGGATACTTATATAGCACACTATCCAGAAATCTGCTCTAGGTGCTTTACAAAAACGCTTTTGTCAACATAATACATTACATCAGTGTTACATACACACACCAAAATGTGACTACACACACACACACACAGCGCGCGCGCGCGCGCGCACGCACACACACACACACACACACACACACACACACACACACACACACACACACAATGCATACATGCATTTTAACATACATGTGTATCTAACAGCTACCCTAACACATACTTCTTCTTCTTCTTCTTCTTCTTCTTTCCCTTGACTACCGCCTTCATCATTTTGAAGATTCTGTAGACTATAAGGGGGGGTTGCGTGTTTTGTGATTCATGAGGTAGAGGTTTCTGGGCCAGGGGATGGGGGGTGAGGTATGGGGGTGGGGGGGGAGGGGGGGGAGGTAATCAGATTCGGGATTTGAAGCCTTCCAGGGTTATGCTGAGAGCAGTCTCAGCAGGAAGGCTGTTCCAGTTTGATACTGTTCGAGGGAAGAAAGACTTTTGCCTGTACAGCGTCCTGCAGTTGGAGAGGTGGTATGCTGCTGGATGCGATCCTCGGGTCCCAGTGGATGCTGAAGGATTTTGAGAGGGCTTGTGGCATGTGTTGATGATAAGACTGCCGCTATGGAACTTATAGAAGTTAATCAGTCTTGCCTTTCTCCTTCGTTCTTTGAGGGGAGACCACTGAAGAGTCTCCATCATGTCTTGCACACTGGATGTTTTCCTGTGTCGATGGGTCGCCCAGTGAGCAGCCCGGCGTTGTACTGCCTCAAGTTTGTTGATATCCTTCTCTGTATAGGGGTCCCACACAGAGCTGGCATACTCCAAGGTTGGGCGGACCAGTGTTTGGTAGGCTTGCTGTTTGATGCGCTGGGAGCCTACTTTCAGGTTCCGTCTTAGTAGGCCTAAGGTCTTGTTGGCTCGGTTGGAGACACTGGAGATGTGGGGGGTCCATCTAAGGTCAGAGGTGATGGTGATGCAGAGGTATTTGGATTTACTGACTACATCAAGGGTGTGGCCACGAAGGGTGTACTCTGATGGTAGGGGGTCTCTCTTCCGGCTCACTCGCAGGGTCTGACATTTGTTTGGATGGAAGCTCATAAGCCACTTCTGCTCCCATTCTGCAAGGCAATCCAGATCCTTTTGTAGGGCTTGCTGGTCGCTGGTGGAGGAGATGGTTTTGTGGCACAGGGTATCATCAGCAAAGAGACGAGCAGTGGAGGACAGTCCAGTCGGCATGTCGTTGATGTAGAGCAGGAACAGGCAAGGCCCAAGAACAGATCCTTGTGGGACTCCAGATTCTACAGGAACAGGACTGGAAGTGGCTCCATCCACCACTACAGACAGCTGTCTCTGATAGGAACTTCCTGATCCAGGTGTGAACTTTCTCTGTGATGCCAATGGAGTCGATCTTGTGGAGCAGAAGGGAGTGGCAGACTTTATCGAACGCTTTGGAGAAGTCCATGATGAGAGCGTCTGTCTGTTTTCCGGCTTCGAGATTTACTGAGAGCTCGTCTACGAGTCCGATGAGCTGGCTTTCACAGGATTGCTGGCGTCTGAAACCGTGTTGTGCTTCGGTGATGATTCCATACTTTTCTGTAAAGTTCATAATAGAGCTTGTGATGATGTGCTCCATTATTTTGCATGGTATACTGGTCAGGGAAATAGGGCGGTTGTTTTCTGGGCGGTAGCGCTCACCTTTCTTGAAGACTGGGGTGATGTTGGCCATCCTCCAGTCTCTCGGAACTACTCCGGTGTTGAGGGAGCACTGATACAGGAGTGTGAAAGCAGGAGCCAATTCTTCAGCAAGCTCACGTAACAGTCTCGGGCTGAAACGCACACATAGGCAGGCACAAACTTACATAAACACACGCACACTCAATACACATTCATATACATGCATGTAGTCATTTACACATACATATATACACACATAGTCAAGCACAGCTAACGCAAAGGGAGTGGACCTGCCATAACTGAACTTATTGCTGAGGGAAAAGGTGAGTTTTGAGACGAGATTTAAAAGATGCCAAGGAATCACACAACTTTGATTTTTCCTGGAACGAAACTTTCCGTGAATACGAAATCAGAAATGTGAACGTATCGTGAATTTGAGCTTTTTTCAATGAATGGAAAATGTGTAGGCCTACGCCGGTCCTTCGGGAATGAAGAAGAGCTGTACAATTTCCTGTTGACCTCCACCAGGAATGAAAACATGGTTGCTGAGACCCATCGGACCCGCTGTTTGAATACATATGTGACAGGGGGAAACCTGCACGTCGTTTTCTTCTGATCAGTGATCCGGCAAGTCAGCAGTGGTTTGGGTCCCCCCTCACTCATGACGACTTCAAAGAAGGCTGTCAGCACCTGTACCCCCGCCCCCTTACCATCTACCGCCCCCTCCCCCTCTACCCCTCCACTCTCCCAGCTCCCACCCTCCCCCCCACCTTCTCCCACCTTCCTCCCTCCCCTCAGACAAGCGACATTCACAAGAGGTGAGGTACGGTTCCTGGCGTGTCAGAATGATTGAGTGACACCCAGTTCCATCGATCATGTTTTCTTGATTTTTCTGTTTTCTCGTTGTTTAGCTGAGCGCTACAAATCCTCCCCCCCCCCCCCCCACCCCCACCCCTGTGACTTTCGCAGCATAGCCTTCCCTCGCTGCTGCCACCACCACCACCCTCACCCCGTGCTCTCCACGGTTGGTGTTCTGCCGTAGGAATGAAGTCGCCACAGGAGAGACTCGGAAGAGCGGCAAGATCTGGGTGTGCAGGGTCGGTCCTTGAGGGGGTCAGTCCACATTGGCGCAGTGTCAATTCTTGTCGCTTTCCATCGGGGCTTTCCCTTGTCGCCGTCAATGAAGCGTGACCATGTAAATCCGCTAAACACGGGCGGCTCAGCAAATGATGGGCGTGTGCATGGGAAACCAACAGTGCATCGCCCTTCCCCCCTCCCCTCCGTCCCTCCATACCCCTTTGTCTGTTGAGCTTATGATTCCCGTTTCATTCAGTCGGAAAAAAAAACAAGTCTATTTTTATGTGGGAGCAATGATCGGCGGTGAACTTATCGCGGCGGCTGTTGTGGTGGGGTGGGGTGAAGTGTGGGGAGTTCAAACCCCAGTCAAAGGTCAGCGCCACGCACGGGGCTAACAACCCCTACACGGTTACTTACCGTGCCGCACTCACCGGGCTCACTACTGCATCAGCTGGCTCGGTGCAAGTTGGACGGGTCATCCCTACCACCAGTTTTCTCCCCCGGCGGTGTTGTTTCAAGGTTTTTTTGTTTTTTTTGGAAGGGGTGCGGAGGGGCGGGGGGTGGGGGGGGGGTTGCATCACATGCGTGTGTCTTGCTGGGGTAGGAGTATGTCATCATTCCATACACGGATAACATCTACAGGGTAAACAAGAGACCTATTCTTCTGTGATCCTTCCGCTCTGTGCTCTCACAAACGCATTCCCATGAATATTGATGTTCCCATAACTCCGTATACCATTGATTATGTTCCCACATACGTCTTTTCGTACGACTGTATGTTCTCGCAGATCTGCATTCCCATCGTTGGAGGTTCCCTTAGCTCTGCATTCCCATCGTTGGAGGTTCCCTTAGCTCTGAATTCCCATCGTTGGAGGTTCCCTTAGCTCTGTATTCCCATCGTTGGAGGTTCCCTCAGCTCTGAATTCCCTTCGTTGGAGGTTCTCTTAGCTCTGTATTCCCATCGTTGGAGGTTCCCTTAGCTCTGAATTCCCATCGTTGGAGGTTCTCTTAGCTCTGTATTCCCATCGTTGGAGGTTCCCTTAGCTCTGTATTCCCATCGTTGGAGGTTCCCTTAGCTCTGAATTCCCATCGTTGGAGGTTCCCTTAGCTCTGAATTCCCATCGTTGGAGGTTCCCTTAGCTCTGTATTCCCATCGTTGGAGGTTCCCTTAGCTCTGTATTCCCATCGTTGGAGGTTCCCTTAGCTCTGTATTCCCTTCGCTGGAGGTTCCCTTAGCTCTGTATTCCCATCGTTGGAGGTTCCCTTAGCTCTGTATTCCCATAGTTGGAGGTTCCCTTAGCTCTGTATTCCCATCGTTGCAGGTTCCCTCAGCTCTGTATTCCCATCGTTGGAGGTTCCCTCAGCTCTGTGTTCCCATCGTTGGAGGTTCTCTTAGCTCTGTATTCCCATCGTTGGAGGTTCCCTTAGCTCTGTATTCCCTTCGTTGGAGGTTCCCTTAGCTCTGTATTCCCTTCGTTGGAGGTTCCCTTAGCTCTGAATTCCCTTCGTTGGAGGTTCCCTTAGCTCTGAATTCCCATCGTTGGAGTTTCTCTTAGCTCTGAATTCCCATCGTTGGAGGTTCCCTTAGCTCTGTATTCCCACCGTTGGAGGTTCCCTTAGCTCTGAATTCCCATCGTTGGAGGTTCCCTCAGCTCTGCATTCCCATCGTTGGAGGTTCCCTCAGCTCTGTGTTCCCATCGTTGGAGGTTCTCTTAGCTCTGTATTCCCATCGTTGGAGGTTCCCTTAGCTCTGTATTCCCTTCGTTGGAGGTTCCCTTAGCTCTGTATTCCCATCGTTGGAGGTTCCCTTAGCTCTGTATTCCCATCGTTGGAGGTTCCCTTAGCTCTGAATTCCCATCGTTGGAGGTTCCCTCAGCTCTGTATTCCCATCGTTGGAGGTTCCCTCAGCTCTGTGTTCCCATCGTTGGAGGTTCCCTTAGCTCTGTGTTCCCATCGTTGGAGGTTCCCTAAGCTCTGTGTTCCCATCGTTGGAGGTTCTCTTAGCTCTGTATTCCCTTCGTTGGAGGTTCCCTTAGCTCTGTTTTCCCTTAGTTGTGTGCTCCCGGTTGCTCTGTCCCCTTGGCTGTATGCTTACGTAGCTCTGTATTCCCTTAGCTGGAGGTTCCCGCGGCTGTATATTCACCTGTCTGTATGCTACGAGCTCGAACGAATCAGCTCAATCCGGAAATAACTCACAGATAGTGCAACAAACCCCTACTCACTCTATGCGTTCTTTCTAAATCAGATGACTGCAGTTCTTTTCTTTTTTTTCTTCTTTTAAAAAAAATCTTATATATGAAAAATTTAGATGCGTTTACCTTCTGTCATCTTCAGCAGTGCAGTGTCTCCACCTCCAAACCAGGTTTCGGGACCAGTGACTTTGACCTTCTGTCATATTACCCCTACAGAAAGTTCAAAACTCAGCAGCTCGTCTTATCCTGAACGCCTGCCACAAACAACCGTGTTCTCCAATCTATATGAGTTTAGTATCACCGAGAAAAGGCAAAAGCGGTTACTTAATGTGGTGGCCTTTTTTATGCCGACCATCTCATTCACTTTGTTTTTATTTTCACTTTCATCTTCACCGACCGAATGACAGACAGACATATATACAGACAAAGCGACAAACAGACAGATACATATAAGGCATAATATACATATAAGACAGATACATATAAAGTTGCTTATATCCGTGTACCTTATCCATGCCTCACGTATTGATAAATGCGCTAACAGCCGGAGGGTAAGCCATGTATAAATCGTTATGATCATTATTATTACTATTATTATTACTGTTGGACTAATCATCATCATCATCATCATCATTATTAGTAGTAGTATTCACTCCATCATCATCATCATCATCATCATCATCATCATCAGTAGTAGTAGTAGTAGTAGTAGTAGTCACTCCATCAACATCATCATCATCATATGAATTCTGTTCTTTGCTGTATGTTTCAACAGCCGTGTCCCCACAACCCTATACTCGTGGCTGAAGGTTATCCGGCAAAGATCTGTCCCTCCACTTTGTGTGGCTGTGGCTGTGGCCACACACACAGTGAAATGATAAAAGACGTCAGATAGGGACACGAGGTTGTTACATTATTTTTTTTCAGTAGTGCAGCGACGCAAGCTAGGACTGTTAATGATGCAGGCCTATCGCAGATTTATCCCCGGCGGCGAAAGGAGAGTGTGGGTGTTGACAGTTCATTGACACCGGCCGGTTCAGCCAACAAACACAGGCACCGGGAGATCGACTATTTCAGGGTGAAAGAATGTTACACCGTATACTACATGTGTGTGTGTGTGTGTGTGTGTGTGTGTGTGTGTGTGTGTGTGTGTGTGTTCATGCATATGAACACGGCTGACGTGCAGGAGTGCTTCTCAGTGTTTGTACAGGCCGTTACGGCTCAGAAAGACTTGAGAGACGCATGGTGACAAAGAACTCAAGAGTTACGACGGTTACACATGCCACTAATCGTACAGGACACAGAACCCAGTCGTATGAAGGTGACACTGATCGCTAAACTGAGGCGAAGGACACCAATAGAACACAGGTGTAATGATGACACATGGTTAGAGGTAACCAAAACACAGAAGACAGAGGTGCAATAGTGACACAGGTCGCTGAACGTATTGGACACATACCGTATGTGTCAGAGCATGATTATATACTACTCACAAACAACTTAAGGACCACCATGATATGAGGAGTGTGTTCTATAAAAATAAATAAATAAATAAATAAATTCTAAAAAATTAAAAAAGGAAAAAAAGTTAATAATAATGATAATAAATGCACGGGTAAAGTTAATCCTCAAATGTCAATATGTGTGGGTTTTGCAATAAATGGACGTTTTTAAGGGCAAACATGAAATAATCTGATGAGTACAAATGTTTACGTTCGCATGCAGAAGAAATGTAGCGGAAAAAGCAGACGCGCTTTGAGGAATTTTGACACACAGGACAGAGAGAATAAAAACAAGCGGCAAACAAACAAACAAGCTCTCGTGTGTGTGGGGGGGGGGGGAGAAAGAGAGAGAGAGATGCTATGATCTTGTTCCCTTCCCCTTTACACCAGGTCTGCTATGATCTTTCCCCTTTAAGTTTACACCAGGTCTGCTATGATCTTTCCCCTTTAAGTTCAGTTTACACCAGGTCTGCTATGATCTTTCCCCTTTAAGTTTAGTTTACACCAGGTCTGCTATGATCTTTCCCCTTTAAGTTCAGTTTACACCAGGTCTGCTATGATCTTTCCCCTTTAAGTTTACACCAGGTCTGCTATGATCTTTCCCCTTTAAGTTCAGTTTACACCAGGTCTGCTATGATCTTTCCCCTTTAAGTTTACACCAGGTCTGCTATGATCTTTCCCCTTTAAGTTCAGTTTACACCAGGTCTGCTATAATCTTTCCCCTTTAAGTTAGTTACACCAGGTCTGCTATGATCTTTCCCTTTAAGGTTTACAGCAGGTCTGCTATGATCTTTCCCCTTTAAGTTTAGTTTACAGCAGGTCTGCTATGATCTTTCCCCTTTAAGTTTAGTTTACACCAGGTCTGCTATGATCTTTCCCCTTTAAGTTCAGTTACACCAGGTCTGCTATGATCTTTCCCCTTTAAGTTTACAGCAGGTCTGCTATGATCTTTCCCCTTTAAGTTCAGTTTACACCAGGTCTGCTATAATCTTTCCCCTTTAAGTTTACACCAGGTCTGCTATGATCTTTCCCTTTAAGGTTTACACAAGGTCTGCTATGATCTTTCCCCTTTAAGTTTACACCAGGTCTGCTATGATCTTTCCCCTTTAAGTTTACACAAGGTCTGCTATGATCTTTCCCCTTTAAGTTCAGTTTACACCAGGTCTGCTATGATCTTTCCCCTTTAGTTAGTTTACACCAGGTCTGCTATGATCTTTCCCCTTTAAGTTCAGTTTACACCAGGTCTGCTATGATCTTTCCCCTTTAAGTTTAGTTTACACCAGGTCTGCTATGATCTTTCCCCTTTAAGTTTAGTTTACACCAGGTCTGCTATGATCTTTCCCCTTTAAGTTCAGTTTACACCAGGTCTGCTATGATCTTTCCCCTTTAAGTTTACACCAGGTCTGTGCTATGATCTTTCCCCTTTGAGTTTACACCAGGTCTGCTATGATCTTTCCCCTTTAAGTTTAGTTTACACCAGGTCTGCTATGATCTTTCCCCTTTAGTTAGTTTACACCAGGTCTGCTATGATCTTTCCCCTTTAATTAGTTTACACCAGGTCTGCTATGATCTTTCCCCTTTAAGTTAGTTACACCAGGTCTGCTATGATCTTTCCCCTTTAAGTTATACACCAGGTCTGCTATGATCTTTCCCCTTTAAGTTTACACCAGGTCTGCTATGATCTTTCCCCTTTAAGTTTAGTTTACACCAGGTCTGCTATGATCTTTCCCCTTT
>NC_134877.1:11408498-11510998 GCF_041734735.1 Babylonia areolata
CCCACCCCACACATACCTCATGTCATCACTACTTTTCCTATTCCTCTCTCCTGAATTTGTATCACAAGAAAGTGTGAATAAGATCTAAAACGACAAACTACTCAACCAGCAAAATTACAACACGGAACCAATGGGGATCCCAATTAAACTGTGTGTATTTGGGAGTGGGCTGTTTAACACTACACTGACAGCACCAGAACTAACGATACGCTAAGATGGTCAGCGAAAACGTCAAATTTTTGTGTTGGGTGTCCCTGATTCGAACTCACAACATTTTGACTGTGGACTCAGCGACAAACCAATCTTTCAATACTGCTATTGGGTAATGTTATTTGTGTCTGTGATGTCCGGTTTTGTTACATTCCATCCATAGGGAAGTACAGACGTGCCCATGGTTTACAGGCAGTTGTTTTAGCATTTCGTTACTACATTTGACCTGTCAGATATATTTGCTGTATCTGTCTCTGTCACTATCACATGCACCGAGGCAGAGAGACAACGAGGCAGACAGCTCGCCATAGCCAAATACTTATCAGGTTGATCGCATGCTAGCAAAGACTAACACAACGGACAGAAACAGGGATATATGCTGAAGCGTAATGTTAACAGTTTTCATCAAACTTGTTCTGAAATGTCCGTAACCTGTTTGTTAATCTTGATGCGAAAACATTCACAATAGGAAACACGTTTCAACACACATTGATGTTAATGAATCATACTTTTAACTTAAAAAAAAAGAGTTTATATTTGACACACATGGCATTCAAATGCAAAGGCAAGCAATGACAATCAAAAGAACATTAATAAAATTTTGCTGTTGTAGTTGCTCATATATTTTCAAGTTTGCGTTTCAAGTACTAAACCCAGTATCAAGCCCAACGTTGCTATCAGTGGTGGGTCGGACAGGCGGTAGGTGTTGAAACAAACCGTTTGACCCCACGCCTGTTTGAGATAAACCAACATGGTGTGTCCCCCGCCAAGCTACACGGCCACTGATTGGTCAGCACAAAGGGGCTGCCATAATCTGGGGGATGTTAAGTTACGACACACACTGAGCACTTGATGACTTTACACTGTCTGAACCATGATAGGGAGGGGGAGGGCGTGGGGGGGGGGGGAGTGTCAGCTCAAAGATGTTTGTTTATCCCGGGTTTTTGTGTTGTTCTGTATTGATAAGTATTGTTCATTGTTTTTAGTAATTCAAAGCACACACACATAACTCAGTCACCTAGGATATATAAAAAATAAAATGAAAATATTTGACTCGTCCGATTTTTGACTGAAACGTTTTTGGAACCAACCAAACACAGGTCGAATTTTCACATCATTTTGTTCACAGAACTCCGAAATGTTTGATACGTAGTTTTATCAAATTTATGGAGTTTTATGAAAGCACTGGGGCACGTATTGTTAGAAGAACACAGTGGTCTGCTGACTGAATTGGGGCAGGGTCTTTTGGTTCTATTGCTGCTTTATTCAGCCTCTGTGTTTTAATCCCATATTTGAAAATCGCTTACATTTTGTTGTTGTTAATAATTTCAGTCAGTTATTTTTTGTTGTTTTGTCTTTGTTTTCTTGTAGTATTTTTCTGTTTGTTTATGCATCATCCTTCAACTGGTTTTGTATGGACTGTATATTCACTTAGCCTGATGGCTGGAACGTGGTTGTTGTTTCTTGAATTTCAACAAGAACATGTCCCCGGGTTGACTGATTAACATCGTCTTGCCACAGACAGTATAACACAACACAGTACGACACAACCCAGTTCAAGACAAAGCAATGGAATACAAAATATCTATATGAAAAAATTCACACACACACACACACACACACACACACACACACACACACACACACACACACACACACAGAGCGCTTGATGTACCATGTAGCATCATGAACAGATGGTTATGAGGTTGAGTTCAATTCTTATCAGCAGCCGAATGGTCACGGGAAGATTGGTAGTATACTACGCAGAGACTCAAATCCAGTTCACGGGTGTGTCTCAAAGAGTGTTGCTGATATTTCCATATCAGCATCGCAGACGTGTTTGTATCTCTCGGACTAGGTAGTGCTAGGGGGGGGGGGGGGGGGGGGGGGAGTTAAACAGTAAAGAAAGCGTAAAGAACAGTCATGCCATGTCAAATACAGTTTCACGACACCATCATTATTGTCACTGTGATATCAGTTCCGATGTCTTTCCACATGTGTGATGAGGCGTTGTAAGGATGTTCAGTTGGTTGGAGGAGTCACCAGGGTCCATGCAGGAGATACGTTTAGTTGTGACTGGGCGTTCACGTCAGGCGGACTCTGCGGTGCCCACAACATGACTGTCTATGGCGGGATTCGTGTAGTTGCTTTTTCTGCATTGTCTAAAATTGTTGACAGTGTGTGAATTCAATCATATGTAATTTTAAATGCGCTTGTCCACCCGTGGATAGAAACATGTGAATTTGTGGACGGAAACATGTGAATAGAAATGTGAATAGAAACATGTGAAAAGAAATGTGTACACAGACACGTGAAATGTGGACAGATAAACGAATGGAAATGTGAAGAGAAACAGAACCATGTGAACAGAAACATGGACAGAACCATGTGAACAGAAACATGGATAGAACCATGTGAATAGAAACATGGACAGAACCATGTGAACAGAGACATGGACAGAACCATGTGAACAGAAACATGGACAGAAACATGGACAGAACCATGGATAGAAACATGTGAACAGAAACATGGATAGAACCATGTGAACAGAAACATGGACAGAACTATGTGAACAGAAACATGGACAAAACCATGTGAACAGAAACATGGACACAACCATGTGAACAGAAACATGGACAAAACCATGTGAACAGAAACATGGACAGAACCATGTGAACAGAAACATGGACAGAACCATGTGAATAGAGACATGGACAGAACCATGTGAACAGAAACATGGACAGAACCATGTGAATAGAGACATGGACAGAACCATGTGAATAGAAACATGGACAGAACCATGTGAATAGAGACATGGACAGAACCATGTGAATAGAAACATGGACAGAACCATGTGAACAGAAACATGGACAAAACCATGTGAACAGAAACATGGACAGAACCATGTGAACAAAAAACATTGACAGAACCATGTGAATAGAAACATGGACAGAACCATGTGAACAGAAACATGGACAGAACCATGTGAATAGAGACATGGACAGAACCATGTGAACAGAAACATGGACAGAACCATGTGAATAGAGACATGGACAGAACCATGTGAATAGAGACATGGACAAAACCATGTGAATAGAGACATGGACAGAACCATGTGAACAGAAACATGGACAGAACCATGTGAATAGAGACATGGACAGAAACAGATGATTAGGGAATGTGGGCAGAAACAAGTGAATAGAAACGTCGATAGAAAACAGAAACATGTGAACAGCAAACACGGATAAAAACATGAATAGGAACATGTGAATGGGAAACATGAATAGAAGCATGTGAACACCGAACATGGATAGAAGCATGTGAATAGAAGCATGTGAACACCGAACATGGATAGAAGAATGTGAACACCAAACATAGATAGAAGCATGTGAACACCGAACATGGATAGAAGCATGTGAACACCGAACATGGATAGAAGAATGTGAACACCAAACATAGATAGAAGCATGTGAACACCGAACATGGATAGAAGCATGTGAACACCGAACATGGATAGAAGCATGGGAATAGAAGCATGTGAACACCGAACATGGATAGAAGCATGTGAATTGAACATCGAACATGGATAGAAGCATGTGAACACCGAACATGGATAGAAGCATGTGAACACCAAACATAGATAGAAGCATGTGAATTGAACACCAAACATGGATAGAAGCACGTGAACATCGAACATAGATAGAAGCATGTGAATTGAACATCGAACATGGATAGAAGCATGTGAACACCGAACATGGATAGAAGCATGTGAATTGAACATCGAACATGGATAGAAGCATGTGAACACCAAACATGGATAGAAGCATGTGAACACCAAACATAGATAGAAGCATGTGAATTGAACACCAAACATGGATAGAAGCACGTGAACATCGAACATAGATAGAAGCATGTGAACACCGAACATGGATAGAAGCACGTGAACACCGAACATGGATAGAAGCATGTGAACACCGAACATGGATAGAAGCATGTGAACATCAAACATGGATAGAAATATGTGAGTAGGAAACTTGGATTTGAGAAACAGGTCAACGGGAAACATGGATAGAAGCATGTGAACACCGAACATGGATAGAAGCATGTGAATTGAACATCGAACATGGAGTAGAAGCATGTGAACACCAAACATGGATAGATGCACGTGAACATCAAACATCAAACATGGATAGAAGCACGTGAACATCAAACATGGATAGAAGCACGTGAACACCGAACATGGATAGAAGCATGAGTACAGGTCAACAGTCTTCAGTGTCTCGGGCCCAATCACACATCATGCTACACACAGTAGTGCCCTGAATTGGCACACCCCATGCACATGTAGTGTGTGTGTGTGTGTGTGTGTGTGACCGAAACCTGACTGAATGACTGCAGGAATGCAGCCTGTTTTGCAACAGACCGTGTTTGTAAAGCGCTTGGAGCTTTGGTCTCCGTGACTGGATAGACGCTATATAAGTATACATATTATCATCATCATCATTTCTCTGTGGGCAACCTGTACACAAGCGTCCCGTATGTCTACTCCCCATATGCCCGGGAGATGCCAGGTTGTTTCGCCCCGTTCTTGTGGACACGGCCCCTGTCGTTCTTTGGCTGTTGGTTCGATCAGGTTCCGTCGCAATCCGCAAAAAAAAAACACGACCAGCTGTTGCTGCTGCTGCTGCTGCCACTGTCTGTATCGTTGCTGCTTCACCCCATCACTTTCCCCGCCCAGTCCTGTTGCTAGGCTGCCCAGTTTCGCTGCGGCCCGTTTAAACTTGAGATAATTATATAGATATAGATAGATAGATGTGTGTGTGTGTGTGTGTGTGTGTGTGTGCGAGGACCCAGGTAATGTGAAGAGAAACAAGCGAATGTTTATAGACCATATGGATGCATATACATAGTATATGCATGCATATATATATATATATATATATTAATAACAGCTCGTAGCAACAGTGGGTTGGAACAGTGGAGGGTGGCAATGCAGGGCGGGGAGGGTGAAGGCGCAATATTGACATGCTGTTGCTCCACGGAAGCCAGCTCTGGGGTGTCCTTGGGCCTGGGAACACAATAATGTATGAGGGGTTGCGGGAGGGGGGCCCGTGGGAGGTGGGGGGGAAGGTAGTTTGGGCTGAAACCCAACAGACGAACTGAGGCACTGGTATGTGTGCGTGTGTGCGGCAGCCTGTCTTCACCGGCAGGGGGCCAGTGGAAAGAAACGAGCACAGAGTCAAGGTTCTGGCTTTATTTTGGTGTCCCGCATATTCCCAGTCTCTTTTATTAGCAAGCTGGTCACACGGTGATGGCGAGAATCGCCGCAAAGCAGCATTGTCTTGGAGCTGTGGGTCCGGTCCTTGTAAGAGAGTTCCTGTTTATGAGTTGGAATAGAATATTTAAGGCCCCATCTTAGCCTCATTTCCTTTTGGCGGAAATAAATCATGGATGCATGTTTTCATGAACCATTCTGAAACGTATTGTTCAGCCAAGCTTCGCATTACAAGCGTCCATTGGTCTGTGGTTTCCATGGTAACGAAGATCGACAGCCGTCATTCGGGGTCACGATGACATTTTTACTGAATTTTTTTAATTAAAAAAAATATATTGAAATTGCCGAACGGCGACAATTACTGTTTTTGGGGGTTTTTTTCGCGAGTCTAAGTGGGATCGAATAATTATATCAACAGGCACTGGCAACAGCGGACTGTGTGTACCAGCTTCAGAGAAGCAGCCAACAACAGGATTCTTCTTGGAATATATAATTGCGCTCTCTATTGATTTGGGTTCTATCGACTGCCTGGGCTTGGTGAGAAAACTTCAACTGCAAAACTATATAAATACAGTGATACAGCGCCTGTGCAGTTGACATTGACCGAGGTTCATCCCCCCCCTCCCTCACACACCCCACCCCCCACCCCCACCCCCTCTTGTGGGCCTGCGAGCCACCTGCCGCAGCCGGCGTGCGTGCCTGCCTTGACATCAAGGAACATCACACACACCACTCATTCACCGCTCACCGCCACACTGCCGCCTCATTTAATGGACACACCACCCACCACACCACACCACACCACACCGCACCTCCGCTCTCCCTCCCTGTGCCTGTCTCTCTCTCTCCCTCTTTCTCTCCCTGGCTCGGGGTCATGCAGCGGGCAAACTAGACTTGCTACAAGTCGACCCAGTTCCGTGAACTCTCTCTCTCTCGCCAGCGGAACGTTAAGTAATGGCTTTTCTTGTTGGTGACGTGTTTGTGTGTGCGGCTGACTTGGCGTGACCGGGGCATGAACTCTGCCGCACAATAGGATATATCTGCCCCTCCCCCACTACTATCATCACACCCCCTCCTCTTCCTACCACCACCACCCCCACCCCCCACCCCCGCCCTCATCTCTCTCTCCTCTCACCTCTGTTCCTTCACACCTTAACATCCACCCCCATTTCCACCCCAACTAAACTCCCTAGTCTTGTTACTTCATACGAGATGGGGAACAGGAGGGCTGTTTGGGATGGAGATAGTGACAGCGGTGAGTTGTTATCTTTTGGTTACTTTGCCGGTTCCGATCAAGGCAGAAGCAGTGACAGGTTCCTTGTCCTTTGTTTGCTGAGACTTAGAACTGAAAGGAACGGGGGACGTGGCTGGAGTGGTTTCAAGCCGTCAGTTCGTTTGATTTGACTCAGTTTATCACTGAGCCGACGAAGAACCTCGGGCAACTCAGCGATGTCAAGACAACCGCGTTTCCAACCACTCCAGTTTGTTTGCAGCATTGAAAACTGCCTGATAGTATTCACGGCTTAGAAGACATGATAATCAACATTCTTGAATAACACGTCTTGACACTAATTCCAATGAAAGTTTATCGATCTTTTAGATTGGTGATTTAACAAATCGACGCACTTGAATACAAAAATGGCACTTAATTCCTCAACGGTGAACTCACCGTTGTAAAACGAAACAAAAAACCGTTGTTTTCCTCCCTGTACCTCATCATCACCATCTCCCTCTCCCGTGCTAAAAAAAACAACACAGCGGACTGAAATGAAAGCAACTATATCAAAACAAAGTTTTTAAAAGTTTATGAAATCACTGAGTCCCGACTGAATTCCACGAAGATCAGTATCATGCAAAAATTGCAGCATTTACCTGATGAGAATATTTACATTGTGCTTTTGTACCCATATTTGAAGTTCTTCTAATAAAACTTCAAACGACCACATGATCACTGAAACACACAAAGCAAACCATTTGTCGAAACACCACACTTTTTGTTTCCACGAGTTCCACAGAAAGCCTTCTGCCGGTATCCTGGATTTATATGTTGGGAAAGAACTTCAACGCCAAAAAGATTATATGCATTAATTTGTGCAAATGTCCTGACTTTCGTACGGCTATTTTGAAACCATATGCAATAAGCACGTAAGTGCATCATTCTGAAGTAGGCTGTATACTCGCAGATTTCACTTTTAACGCCAGTTTATATCAATATGTCAAATTTAATGACGGTCACATGAAAATAAAGATTTCAGTTGTGAAGAATCTGGGCGTCAGGACAGTCAGTTTGGATTGTGTGTTACAACCTCTAATAAAGAAAACTCTTTTAGTCCCAAATCATTTTAAACACAAAATCCATATCATGCCAACTTTCACGAATGTTACACGAAAACAAACGGGGAAAAAGCATGCTGGGAATCATTGTGATCATTTTGAATCACACACTCAAAATACGAATAGCAATTAAAAGAATAGAGTGGGGAAGCAGCAATAATAATGATAATTTTGCATGTATATTTTTTATTTCAAACACCAGAATGTATCATTTTGACAAACTTCCCTCTTGAAGTTTTTGTTTTGTGCCACAGGGCGGCCATGTAGGATTATGCAATAAAAGAACTTTGCGCAAAAAGAAGTCCCTACGACGGTCGCAATAAAAAAAAAATGTAACCTTGCCTTTAAAAAAAAAAAAGTTTTATCTCTTAAAACGAACAATGGTTATTCATTTAAAGTGCTCTGCATCAACATCATTCCAGCTAATTCCTTTTACATACAACAGATGATTATAGATTATGCTAAGTACAGAACATCACATCGAGATTACCGTAGCAGATTCCATATATATTCAATAAACATTGTACTTAATGACGCTGTTGTGTGTATGCATAAATCTTTCCTGATAACCTTGTGAAATAATGAGACTCAGAAAAGAGGTTTATGCTATAAAAAATATATATTTAAAAAATATAAAATATAACTGCATCCTCCCTGATTTATATCCTTTGCATCTTTCGTTAAGATAAATTTTCAGGGGATTAAGGTATACTTAATTAAATCCATTCACAGGAACATTGAACCATATGATTGAAGATCATTTTAGCTTCGTGGTTTTTTTTTCAGAGTCCTTGAAGCTCCGTATTAAACAGTCATGTCGCACAGAGAGAGGGAGAGAGGGGGGGGGGGGGGGGGGGGGGGGGGTAATGCAGAGTCGAGTGTTCATTGTTCTGCACAGAATTTCTGAACGTACCGTAATGTGACCACTTTTTCAAAAAGCCATTATAAGACATTTCTGTTAGGAGCATTTGTTTTTTCGACAGGGAGTCTGTTTCTGTTTATCTGTAAAGGTATCTTGCTTTAGAATGAGTAATCCTGCATTTCTGAATAAAAACAAACAAACAAACAAGTAACAACAACAAACATGAAAACGTTGACTATACTACAAGATCGAATATTTCATCTTTTTTTCTTTCTTTTTTCTTCTTTTTTTAATTCTGCATCAGAACCAAACAAGATGAGTTAGACCTTTTGCAACACTCTTCCACAGTTTTCAGAGTCTTCTTTTAAAAAAAATAATAAATCCAGTTCCAAACTTCATGTGTAATACGACACAACCATCAATATTCATGATGATGTATTCTATCCTTCAGTCTCACAAAATTGGTTGTTATCCATTGATGCCATTTTCAAGAATTTGAACTATGAATTAAATATCTGTAAGATATTTTCCGCTGAAGACACTTCCATTTTATTGACTCACTTGTGTAAACAAAGTGAGTCTATGTTTTAGCCCGGTGTTCGGTTGTCTGTGTGTGTGTGTCTGTCTGTGTGTCCGTGGTAAACTTTAACATTGACATTTTCTCTGCAACTACTTTGTCAGTTGACACCAAATTTGGCATAAAAATAGGAAAAATTCAGTTCTTTCCAGTCATCTTGTTTAAAACAATATTGCACCTCTGGGATGGGCACAAAAAAATAAAGAATAAAGCCTAATTATATGCAAACTGCATTTACTGTTATATTTACATTTTTTGTATTCTCTAAACTTGGCACTTTGATCTGATATTCTGACCCAACAACTAGAGCAGTCATTATTATCATTTTATGTTCAAACAGGAACTTCTTTTGCTAAGCATGGAAGTTTTATTTATTTTGCAAACGTTTTGGTGCAGACAGTAAAAAAAAAGGAAATTACTCTGTAATTAATGCTAGGGGAGTTAATTTGCTTTAAACTGATCTTTCTCATCTTAAGCATTACATTTTGAAATTATACTCAATACATAAAAAGCTTGGATTTTTTTTAAGTGTATCACAAGTGAGTCTTGAAGGCCTTGCCTCTCTTGTTATTTCATTTTTTCTTCATTTTTCCAGTCTGTTATCGAAATACTGAGATGCGAGTATTTATTTTATTTTCAAACTTAAACGAAAGCTTTTGTATCGAATGTTTCTGTCTTATCGAGAAGTAAGGCATAATATCTGTTGATCTTTTTTTTCTACGCTCGTAACAGTTGTTTCTTTTAACCTAGCTGTTTTCTACATTGAGATTGCTCTAAAATTTAATAACTTTGATTTTTTCCTGGTGTATTCTTTATTTTTCTTCTACCTTTGTTTGTATGTTTGTTTGTTTGTTGTTGTTGTTTTTCGCTGTAATACATGTATATCTCAGTTATTTAACAAACTTAAATAACTGAGATATACATGTATTCCAAAAATTCGTGATAAGTTTCATGAATAAAAAAGATAACATTTTCAAGTTACCCACTTGGAATAAGTCTTGCTGCTATCCAAAACGTGAAACAAAAATGAGTATTGTTTGTTTTCAGTTAGAAGATTGGTTTGGCTGCCAGTTCTTTATGATTATCTCAGTTAGCATGAGTGTTCGGGATGCCATACCGGCGCTTTAAACACACCCTTCCAGAACTGATTTTGCGTCCACTTAATACGGATTTCTTGGAAGCATTATATCTCAATACTGTTCTTGGCAGATTGTTATTTTTTAAACTGTGCCTTCCATTTCCTTTGCCGAATAATCGGGAAGATTCTTAATGTTAATCTTAATCTTGTTTGAAAGCTTGTCATCTTGGCATTCATATCTTTTCGTTTTCAACATCATAAAATGAATAATTTCATGTAAACCTATCTGGCGTCAAGAGGCGACGTTTTTTCGGTCGAAACGACCAGATCTCTCGGCCAGTCCTTTTTATCATTTTCGTTCTACTTCGTCGGAAAAAAATTGGTTATCTAATAACTTGTTCAGTTTGTTGTTCTCTTATTTCGCCGCGCGATACTGTCGTTTGGTTTTGTTAGCAGTTCTTGAAGAAACGAAAGGATGAGGTAGAGGCATATGTTGGTTCAATAAATAGCATAATAAAGTGACACCCGGTTTTTATCCATGTTGCAGTGGTGTTACTGTTTCTTTCACGTGTGCATATGTGCGTGTGCGTGCATGCTTGAAGTGTGCGCGCGTGTATTTGTGTGTGTGTGTGTGTGTGTGTTAGGGAACTGGGACAGACAGAACATAAATTATTATGAACTTGTTTAAATGTTTCAATCAACAGCAATACAACTATATGGACATTGTGTTAACATATCCCATTGTTTGAACAATGCGCCTCGCCTGTTCGCGAGTCTCTCTCTCTCTCTCTCTCTCTCTCTCTCTCTGCGTGAGAGGAAAAGAGAGACAGAGAGAGAGAGAGAGAACACATTGAAAGGGAGAATAGTGCGGAGGGGTCAGATGTGATTGCTCAGATGTTTTGACATCGTCCTGACATACCCATGACAACGTTGACCCATCCCATTGTTCCAGTGTCAAAATGCGCCTCCCCTCCCGGTCCATTTTCGTTTGAAGATTCTGTCCGGGATTACCAATTGGACGGGGAGGATGAGAGTACGTGACTTCGTTTGTGTGCGTGTTGGTTTATGTTTGCGTGTATACGCGAGTTTTTGTGTTTTCGCGCGCGCGCATGTGTGTGTGTGCGTGTGCGTGCTTGAACCCACGACATCGTTCATCATTTCATGTGGTCAGTGACATAGCTAAATGGAAGGTTCAAAAGGTTAAGATGAGAAGAAAACCAAGGTGACTCACCTGGCTGTATTATCACATAAACTTCAGGACACGGAGAGAGGGAGGTGGGGGGTGGGGGGGGGGGGGTACGGGCCGGGGGAGGAGCGGGTGTGTGTCAAAGGTCAGTGTCCAGCTGGACGCTACTCATGGCCCGGGTTGCCGGCTACTACGATACCGTGTCTTGAAATGGGTTCACCTGCACCAAGACCGCGCATAAAATGACAGCTACCCGTCACCCACGTTAATATCAGGAACAGGGTGGGTTTTTTTCTTCGTCTGCGTGCTCACGCGCGCACCACCGGCATCAGGGCCAAGGCTTACGGACACATTCACGTTCACACACACACACACACACACACACACACACACACATGTATGTATGTAAGTATGAATATACTCTGGCTGTACTTTGTTTCTTGCTTTATTTATCAAGATCGTTTCAAACAGAATGTCACAAGAGTTTTGATTTTGTTGAACGCGGACTATCGTCGCTTTTCAGAAAGAGTTTGGGTTAACAAGATGACGAATAAATAGATTTTGATTAAAAAGGAAAGAGAAAAAACAAAACCCCGACGTGCTGCCGACGACAGGTACACTAAACAGTAAGAACGAAGCACCACTCCCATGGAAAACTGATGATGGTACAGTCTGGTATCATCTTGACAACACTGTGAGTTGCTTCACCACACACACACACACACACACACACACACACACACACACACACGCATGCACGCACACACACACGCACACACACACGCACGCACTCACAGGCACGTGCGCACCCCCCCCCCCTCCAAACCCCCTCCCACCCCCCTGATTTCTTTTATTCATGCCGGGTTTTTCTTTCTTTCTTTCTTTCTTTCTTTTAACCTGAGCTTATTTCTTTATTCATGGCAGATTCCTTTTTCCTATGCTGATTTCTTCTCCTTATGCTGATTTCTTTTCCCTATAATGATTTCTTTTCCCTATGCTGATTTCTTTTCCCTATAATGATTTCTTTTCCCTATGCTGATTTCTTTTCCCCCATAATGATTCCTTTTCCCTATGCTGATTTCTTTTCCCTATGCTGATTTCTTTTCCCTGTAATGATTTCTTTTCCCTATGCTGATTTCTTTTTCCTATGCTGATTCCTTTTATGTTTTCTTTTATCTATGTTGATTTCTTATATCCATGCTGATTTCTTTAATCCATGCTGATTTCTGTTACCTGTGCTGATGTTTTAAAATCCTTTTTGATTACTTTTACCTGTGCCGATTTCCTTTACCGATGTTGATTTGTTTTATCCATGCTGATTTCCTTTTCCAATGCTGATTTCTTTTATCCATGCTGATTTCCTTTACCGATGTTGATTTTTTTCCATGCTGATTTCCTTTACCGATGTTGATTTGTTTTATCCATGCTGATTTCCTTTTCCAATGCTGATTTCTTCTGACCGTTCTGATTTCTTTCATTATGCTGTATTTCTGTTGACAATTTTTATTTATTTAATCCATGCTGCTTTCTTTTTATACATTTTATCCACATTGATTTTTTTTTTTTAAACCTATGCTGGTTTCTTTTATGTTGTTTTCTGATATCTATGTTGATTTCTTCCATCCGTGCTGATTTCTTTTACCTGTGCTGATAGGGTTTTTTTGTTTGGTTGGGTTTTTTTTTTATTCTTTGTTGATTACTTTTTACCTGTGCTGAATTCTTTTACCAATGTTGATTTCTTTTCTCCATACTGATTACCTATACTGATTTCTTCTAGCCATCCTGACTTCTGTTATCCTTGCTGGATTACTTTTAAACAATTTTTATTTCTTTTGTCCACTTTTCTTTCTTTTATACATTTTAACCACATTGATTTCTTTTAAGTACATGTGTTGATTTCGTTTATCCGTTTTGATTTATTCTATACGTGCTGATTTCCTTTTTTTTTCGTGTTGATTTCTTTCATTGACGCTGATTTCTTTTATCCTTTCTTGCACACGGCTTTGGGTGCTTCCCCTGAAGTCAACCCCGTGTCACGGTCAGCGTGCATTGAAATCTTTCCCATGCTCGCCGTTCTTGGACCTTCTGTCAAGGCCACCACCCCTCACCACCCACCCCATCACCCCCTCACTTTCCAATGCTAGACTCGCTTTGGGCCGGTTACATTTTGTTACACGGAAAGGTCATGTTCGAATATGTTACACATCCTTTGTATGGGGCTTGAATGGAAGATGATTAACCATGGCTACTAAAAACGTCATCAGTCTTTAAACATGATTTATATAATAGGAGAGACGCCAGGGTGTTTCCTCTGTGTATAGTGTTGTCACTCACAGATTATGGTCTATGAATGAATAAGTAACCTTTTAAAGTGCCATGTTCATTCACAGGACTCAAGTTGTCGCCCTTGGCGGTTTCCGCTGGAGATGTAATTCACACTGATTCCGGTCTCGGTGACCGTACAGAAATAATAACTGGCGGAAGTTAAACTGGCGCACGTTTCTCTTGTCATGCCTGATTTATAACATGAAGTCAGAGAAGATGAATGAACGAAGGAAAGAAAAAAAATTCGAAGGAAACAAGCAGTTTTAAAAAAAAATGATATAATAAATGACCGGTTGATTTTCTGAATCTGATGGGTGGGGGGGGGGGGGGGGGGGGGGTCGGGGAAAGAAAAAAAGATGACTGCATTTGTTGGAGAAGAGGGAGCGAACGAAACAAAGAAACAACGAACGAGAGAAACAAAGAAGAACGATTGAACGAAGGAGTGAACATGCTCATTAATGAACTGATGAAGGATGAATTTCTATTGGTGATGAGAAAAAATGACTTCATTTCTTGGCGATCTCCACGCCTAGAGAGGAGAAGAAGAAGAAGACAGTGCCAAAGAGGAAATGGAAACAACAGACATACCGACAGAGAGACAGAGAGAGACAAAGAGGAAATGGAAACAAAAGACACACCGACAGAAAGAGACAAAGAGGAAATGAAATAAAAGACATACCGACAGAGAGACAGAAAGAGACAAAGAGGAAATGGAAACAAAAGACACACCGACAGAAAGAGACAAAGAGGAAATGGAAACAACAGACATACCGACAGAGAGACAGAGAGAGACAAAGAGGAAATGGAAACAACAGACATACCGACAGAGAGACAGAAAGAGACAAAGAGGAAATGGAAACAACAGACATACCGACAGAGAGACAGAAAGAGACAAAGAGGAAATGGAAACAACAGACATACCGACAGAGAGACAGAGAGAGACAAAGAGGAAATGAAATAAAAGACATACCGACAGAGTGACAGAGAGAGACAAAGAGGAAATGGAAACAACAGACATACTGACAGAGAGACAGAAAGAGACAAAGAGGAAATGGAAACAAAAGACATACCGACAGAGAGACAGAAAGAGACAAAGAGGAAATGGAAACAACAGACATACCGACAGAGAGACAGAGAGAGACAAAGAGGAAATGGAAACAACAGACATACCGACAGAGAGACAGAGAGAGACAAAGAGGAAATGAAATACAAGACATACCGACAGAGAGACAGAAAGAGACAAAGAGGAAATGGAAACACAACAGACATACCGACAGAGAGAGACAAAGAGGAAATGAAACACAAGACATACCGACAGAGAGACAAAGAGGAAATGGAAACACAACAGGCATACCGACAGAGAGACAGAGAGAGACAAAGAGGAAATGGAAACAACAGACATACTGACAGAGAGACAGAGAGAGACAAAGAGGAAATGGAAACAACAGACATGCCGACAGAGAGAGACAAAGAGGAAATGGAAACAACAGACATACCGACAGAGAGACAGAGAGAGACAAAGAGGAAATGGAAACAACAGACATACCGACAGAGAGAGACAAAGAGGAAATGAAATAAAAGACATACCGACAGAGAGACAGAAAGAGACAAAGAGGAAATGGAAACAACAGACATACCGACAGAGAGACAGAGAGAGACAAAGAGGAAATGGAAACAACAGACATACCGACAGAGAGACAGAGAGAGACAAAGAGGAAATGGAAACAACAGACATACCGACAGAGAGAGACAAAGAGGAAATGGAAACAACAGACATACCGACAGAGAGATAGAAAGAGACAAAGAGGAAATGGAAACAACAGACATACCGACAGAGAGACAGAGAGAGACAAAGAGGAAATGGAAACAACAGACATACCGACAGAGAGACAAAGAGGAAATGAAATAAAAGACATACCGACAGAGAGACAAAGAGGAAATGGAAACAACAGACATACCGACAGAGAGACAGAGAGAGACAAAGAGGAAATGGAAACAACAGACATACCGACAGAGAGACAGAGAGAGACAAAGAGGAAATGGAAACAACAGACATACCGACAGAGAGACAGAGAGAGACAAAGAGGAAATGGAAACAACAGACATACCGACAGAGAGACAGAGAGAGACAAAGAGGAAATAGAAACAACAGACATACCGACAGAGAGACAGAGAGAGACAAAGAGGAAATGAAATAAAAGACATACCGACAGAGAGACAGAGAGAGACAAAGAAGAAATGGAAACAAAAGACATGCCGACAGAGAGACAGAGAGAGACAAAGAGGAAATGGAAACAACAGACATACCGACAGAGAGACAGAGAGAGACAAAGAGGAAATGGAATAAAAGACATACCGACAGAGAGAGACAAAGAGGAAATGGAAACAACAGACATACCGACAGAGAGACAGAGAGAGACAAAGAGGAAATGGAAACAACAGACATACCGCCAGAGGGACAGAGAGAGACAAAGAGGAAATGAAATACAAGACATACCGACAGAGAGACAGAGAGGAAATGGAAACACAACAGACATACCGACAGAGAGACAGAGAGAGACAAAGAGGAAATGGAAACAACAGACATACTGACAGAGAGACAGAGAGAGACAAAGAGGAAATGGAAACAACAGACATACCGACAGAGAGACAGAGAGAGACAAAGAGGAAATGGAAACAACAGACATACCGACAGAGAGACAGAAAGGAAAGGAAAGACGGCACAGCAAAAGAAAGAGAGGAACACGCAGGCTGTCGGTGTGTCCGTGCCTCCGTCAGCTTGTTTTCTTCAGTCCTGGCAAGGACATTGACCCCATGTCAGTGGCCTCAGGAGCCACACCTCCACACCCGTCCGCCCCTCAATCTCTCTGGTTTTTTTTGTTGTTGTTGTCTTTTTCTTTCTCTGTTTTTTTTTTTTCTATTTGTCTTTTGCCTATTTGTTTGTCTCTCCGTTCTTCCTCTTCTTCTTCTTTCTCTAAGCGCACGCGCGCGCGCGCGTGTGTGTGTGTGTGATGGCGTTTGTATCGTTTTCTTTTCTCAAGTCAACGTTCTTTGCCCGCTCACAGACCTCTCTCTCAAGGCCTATGCCATTCAAGGAGAGCTATTCAAGGGGGCTCCCACCCACCCCACCCTCCTACCCACCCAGTGCCAGACCGGCTTGCTTTGGGTCAGTTCCATATCGGGAACGCCAAGGCCATGCTGCTGTGTGTCCTTGTAGTGAGGTTTGAATCCCATGGACGTTTGTAAAGAAGATTGGCCTTGGCCATAGAGTGTCCTCTGTCAACACAAGTGTATAGAATAGGACTGAGAGGGGACAGGCCTCCAGAGACTTACCTCTGTGTGTATATATGAATACACTGATGAGGATATTAAAATGCACAAACCATTAGGAATTAAACACAATGACAAAAAAAAAAAAAAAAAAAAAGTAAGATAGAAAGAAAGAAAAACCCAGATCTCTCAGTGTTGTTTTTTCCATGGTAATTTTTTTTTTTTTTTTTTTTTTTACGTTCCATCATGTATTTAGTCGTGCATTTAATTCCTCATGTCTTTGTCCTCCATGTCGATTTCTCAAAGTACGCTTTCTCTACCACGACCACCCTGTAAACGTGTGTGTGTGTGTGTGTGTGTGTGTGTGTGTTCTTTTTCTTTCTTTTTTTTTCCTTTTTTTTTTTTTCTTTTTTTTTACAGTCAGTTTTTCCATGGCCAAAGGGTGGTTAAGACGTTTGTTTTCAAGTTGAGAGCAGGAGGTCAGTTGTGGGTTTAACCCTATCTTTCATTCCGGCAGCTGCCTCGTGATAGTGCATGTATGGCTGTTAGTCGAGAAACTTCTTTATTCATTTCGCAGTCACGTTGAGTATTGGAGTTTTAACTTTTTCTCCTTTATACAAAGAGAAACACGTTCGCACGTTTTTCAGTCAACCATTTGAGGCAAGGTGGGGTGGAAAATGAGAGTTTTGGCTTCCTGTGTTTTAGCTTTAGCTTGTTGTTACACATTTTTGGGGAGTTTGGAGAATTATACTTTTGTGTGTGTTATGCCAGGTTCAGCAGATGAGTTTCACAGTGGTCGTGATCTGCGACAGACTGCTCAGTTGTGTTCTTGCGCCGCTGACTGACTGCGTCATGTTTTGTGGCGGTTAACAGGCACAGCAGAAGTCTTGGTGGGGTAAGGGGCATGATGACGGGTTAGGACTTGTGTTTTTGTGTGACTGACACAATCTTTATGCATTTAGGCAGCTGCACAACGCCGCCACCACGTGTGTGTGTGTGTGTGTGTGTGTGTGTGTGTGTGTGTGTGTGTGTGTGTGTGACTAGGTGGGTGGTCTGCAGGGGTGTGTGTGGTGTGGTGTGGTGTGGTGTGTGTGTGTGTGTAGTGTGTACGTGGTGTAGTGTGGCGTGTGTGTGTGTGTGTGACTCGGTGGATGGTCTGCAGGGTGTGTGTGTGTGTGTGTGTGTGTGTGTGTGTGTTATCGTTCATCCCTCAATGTGTGAAATAATGCCGGAAACAATATGGTGTTTCGGCTTTTTTTCGGCAGGTGCTTCAATTTAGAATAAGAAATAACATTCTGTTTTGTCGTTCTCTGTTGCTGCTACTTGAACCTGGACTATGGAATCGTGTAGTTTTCACTTACAAGGAGGTGTTAAAACGCCGCGCGGACTAATCCATATACGCAACTCCACATCTGCTTAAAAACAACCACCAAAAACAAAACAAACAAACAAACAAACAAACAAAACAAAAAAACACGGAACAGATGCCTGATCTTCACATAAACAATGCCTATCTAGGTTTGTGAAACATTACCATATAATCATGATGGAGGGGGGTGGGGGGGAGGGGGAGCTCACACCCACTCACGTCTGCACAATGACACCAGGGCGAAAGGGAATTTTATACAGTAGTATTCTGGCTTAATATAGAATAGTATGGTGCTTTTGATTTCTCTGCGTGATATGCTTCACTGAATTTGGAATGAGGAAAAATATAGTGTTTTGGTGTTTTCTTCTTCTGCTGCTGCTGTCGCCGGCTGCTGCTTCAACGTGGAATTAATGATTATGGCATGCTATTGTGTTTTGGCTTTTTATGGTGCGGCTTCAGTTTGGAACTGATGATTATGGAATGCTATTGTGTTTTGGCTTTTTATGGGGCGGCTTCAGTTTGGAACTGATTATTATGGAATGCTATTGTGTTTTGGCTTTTTATGGTGCGGCTTCAGTTTGGAACTGATGATTATGGAATGCTATTGTGTTTTGGCTTTTTATGGGGCGGCTTCAGTTTGGAACTGATGATTGGCTTTTTATGGGGCGGCTTCAGTTTGGAATGAGAATGGAATGCTGTTGTGTTTTGGCTTTTTATGGTTCGGCTTCAGTTTGGAACTGATGATTATGGAATGCTATTGTGTTTTAGCTTTTTATGGTGCGGCTTCAGTTTGGAACTGATGATTATGGAATGCTATTGTGTTTTGGCTTTTTATGGTGCGGCTTCAGTTTGGAACTGATGATTGGCTTTTTATGGGGCGGCTTCAGTTTGGAATGAGAATGGAATGCTGTTGTGTTTTGGCTTTTTATGGTTCGGCTTCAGTTTGGAACTGATGATTATGGAATGCTATTGTGTTTTAGCTTTTTATGGTGCGGCTTCAATGTGGAACTGATGATTATGGAATGCTATTGTGTTTTGGCTTTTTATGGTGCAGCTTCAGTTTGGAACTGATGATTGGCTTTTTATGGGGCGGCTTCAGTTTGGAATGACAATGGACTGCTGTTGTGTTTTGGCTTTTTATGGGGCGGCTTCAGTTTGGAATGAGAATGGAATGCTGTTGTGTTTTGGCTTTTTATGGTTCGGCTTCAGTTTGGAACTGGTGATTATGGAATGCTATTGTGTTTTGGCTTTTTATGGTGCGGCTTCAATTTGGAATGATTATGGAATGCTATTGTGTTTTGGCTTTTTATGGTGCGGCTTCAATTTGGAATGATTATGGAATGCTATTGTGTTTTGGCTTTTTATGGTGCGGCTTCAATTTGGAATGATTATGGAATGCTATTGTGTTTTGGCTTTTTATGGTGCGGCTTCAATTTGGAATGATTATGGAATGCTATTGTGTTTTGGCTTTTTATGGTGCGGCTTCAATTTGGAATGATTATGGAATGCTATTGTGTTTTGGCTTTTTATGGTGCGGCTTCAATTTGGAATGATTATGGAATGCTTTTGTGTTTTGGTTTTTATGGTGCGGCTTCAATTTGGAATGATTATGCAATGCTCTTGTGTTTTGGCTTTTTATGGTGCGGCTTCAGTTTGGAACTGATGATTATGGAATGCTATTGTGTTTTGGCTTTTTATGGCGCGGCTTCAGTTTGGAATATGGAATATAGTGTTTTGGCTATTCTGTCACTGCTTCAGTTTGGAATATAGAATATTATAGTTGTTTGGAATGTAGAACATTATAGCTGGGTTGGGGTTTTTTTCGCAATTGCTTCAAATTGGAATATGGAATAACATAGTGTTTTGTCTTTTTTTTTTCTGGTACTGCTTTTAATGCAGAATATGGAATAGTATTGTGTACTGGCTTTTTCTGCCATTGCTTCAGTTTGGAATATGCAACTGTGTGGTGTTTTGGCTTTTTTTTTCTGATGCTACTTCAGTTTGGAATATGGAATAATACAGTGCTGTGACTTTTCTGCTGCTATCTGAACATAAGTTGGATACCGTCGTGTGAACCAGATAACCACATGTGTTTTCTCACTGACTCCATCAGTGCTGTAAGGAGATCTTTTAGTTCATCGCTCGTATGTGGAAAGCTGAGAAAATTCAGGCATGTTTTCAGCAAACAGAAGTTCGAAACTGAAGAGAGAAAAAATAATTTAAAAGTGTTACAACAACAATATTTTAAAAAGAAATCGGGTGCATCAGATCTCACTGACGTTACTAAGTATTGTATCGCAGTTTCGAAACTTTTATTATTAGGCCATTTTCGACCCGAATGAAGTGGTTTTCTAAAACTCAGTGATTTTTTTTTTAAAGTTTTTTCAAAATTCATTCTTTACTGCAATGTTGAGACATCGGAGATGAAAACTGTGACTGTAACTGAGTCTGGAGTGACATGGATGTACATTTTTGTTATGGGGCACTGGGGTTTTTGGGGTTTTTTTTTGGGGGGGGGGGTTCACATCGGGAGGGTCCGTCTTGGGACAGTCAAGATGTGAATGAAAACCTTGACCAGTACCATTCAACGAAGTGCTTAATGCATTTGATACCTGAACCAACCATCCAACCGCAAGTGATGAAAACTGACCATTGCTACTGACTGGGACATCGCCCGATTTTTTTTATCAATTGTGTAGCAGCTGATATTTTGAAATACAGAAGTGATCCTTGACATGTTGTGAAGTCTGTGAACAGGTGATGAGACAGAAAACCTGAAATATAGGTGATGAAACACAGACAGAACACCTGAAATATAGGTGATGAAACACAGACAGAACACCTGAAATATAGGTGATGAAACACAGACAGAACACCTGAAATATAGGTGATGAAACACAGACAGGTTATGAAAGTGAAAGGAGACAGAACACCGGAAATATAGGCGATGAAACACAGACAGAACACCTGAAACATAGGTGATGAAACACAGACAGAACACCTGAAACATAGGTGATGAAACACAGACAGAACACCTGAAATATAGGTGATGAAACACAGACAGAACACCTGAAATATAGGTGATGAAACACAGACAGAACACCTGAAACATAGGTGATGAAACACAGACAGAACACCGGAAACATAGGTGATGAAACACAGACAGAACACCTGAAATATAGGTGATGAACCACAGACAGAACACCTGAAATATAGGTGATGAAACACAGACAGAACACCGGAAACATAGGTGATGAAACACAGACAGAACACCGGAAACATAGGTGATGAAACACAGACAGAACACCTGAAACATAGGTGATGAAACACAGACAGAACACCGGAAATATAGGTGATGAAACACAGACAGAACACCTGAAATATAGGTGATGAACCACAGACAGAACACCTGAAATATAGGTGATGAAACACAGACAGAACACCGGAAACATAGGTGATGAAACACAAGCAGGTTATGCAAGCCTGCAACTGGAAGGCATGATTTAAAGAAAGCTACCTCATGATTCAAAGTGTCTTGTTTTCCCTCTTCCAGTTTGTCCATTCCTTTAATACCCTCTGTGTGTGTGTGTGTGTGTGTGTGTTGAGGGGATGCTGAAACGAAAGGGAGCTTTGGAAGATAATTGTCGTCATCTGTCATTTCTACTCTGGAGGCCTTTGCTGGTGTTCTTAACTCTCTCCATACGAACGGCGAAAGAGACGGCGTTAACAACGTTTCACCCCAATTACCATCATCAAAATATTGCAGGCGGAAGGCTCTTATACTGAAGACGTGAATGTTGACAAAGAATACCATAATTCTGACGACGGAAGCTAAAGGTTGGGTCATTCAGACACCCACTGGACAGCCGAGGAGTCTGTATAGAGGAGAAGAGAGGACTGGCCGTACTGAGCGAGTTAATTCATTCTGTTTGTTACAAACTTGACGTGGTGCGTGGCGTGACATGCGGTACGCAAATCGATCAACAGAAGCTCACAAACGTTGATATGCTATGAACTGTATGGAGACCAAATTTGACTAACATGTCTCCTCATCATGTTAGGCCGGGTATATCATTAGTTGTTGAACAGCACTGAAAGATTGTGAATGGGTGAAATCAATGTCTTGCAGAAATTTCTTTTTGCATATAGAAATGCTTTGGAACAGAGCTGAACATTTGTGCATGAATGGAAATTCATATTGAAAAAGAAAAGAAAAAAGTATGGTCTTGCAATTTCGAATCTTTTAAGACCATTTTCGACCCGCAAATGAAGTGGACAACTTTTAACAAATAGAGGGAGTATTTCTTGTGTGGGAAACAAATCTTGAAAGTTTATTAAGTTCGGATATTTCTAATCATATGATGATAAAATCTTCCTTTATATTTCCTGCGGTAAAAAAAAATTCACAAATTTTGATTTTAGAAAAAAAAAAGAAAAAAAAAAGGGGGGGGGGGGGGAGAAAGAAATTTATCGCCGATTTTCATCCGTTTTGTTGGTTTGTTTTCTTCTTCTTCCTCTTCTTCCTCTTCTTCCTCGTTTGTGGGATGTAGTTCCCGCGCTCCCTCCTCATTTAACAATTGGTTTGTGACTGTTTTGATCCCGTCATTTCTGCACTACGGTTATCTTCCGTTTTTCGGGTGAATGACATTATTAAGCATTTCATGGATTTCTGGGTACGTCAGCATCCATCAGAGAGACCTCCTCACACCCGAGTGCCTAGGTGGTGTGTGTGTGTGTGTGTGTGTGTGTGTGCGTGCGTGCGTGCGTGTGTGTGTGATTTGTGTGTGTGTGATTTGTGTGTGTGCGTGCGTGTGTGTGTGTGTGATTTTGTTGTTGTTGTTAATAGTGTAAACAAACGGGTGTTGTGGTCAAACGGTCAGAGTGCTGGATTATCGCCCGAGTTTCCTGAGTTCGATCCCAGTCGCACCTGGTGAGCGAGTATACGCACGTAGATGATCCTGTAATCCGTGTCACCGTTCGGCAGATTATGGAAACAAGAACATATACCCATCTTGCACACACTCCGAAAACGGAAGATGGCTGCCGACATGGCGGGGTAAATAAACATAACGGTCATAGACATAAAGAGTGTCTGTGTGTGTGCGTGACTGAAACCTGGCTGAGTGACACAGGAAACGAATTACAAACTTGTGACGCCCAATGGCGCTATGCAGGTAGGCAGCCTGTTGTGCAAATAGCTCCATGTTTGTATAGACTGAATTTGGTCTCTGATCGAAGATCGGCGCTATGTAAGTATCCACATCATCATTATCATTACCATTATCAACATTATCATCATCATCATCATCATCATCAACAACAACAACTCTTCCCGGGTGAAAGATGTGTTCCTGACTGGCCATATCAGTCGACGACCGTCTAGATCCGAGGTGCAGTAGCCCCCTGGCCTTTCCAACAGAAGTCAAGACTCGGGAAGATCGATCAATGACATAACTATCTAGTCATCATCATCATCATGAGATGGCTGATTTCCCATTGACCAAACTATCTAGTCATCATCATCATCATGAGATGGCTGATTTCCCATTGACCAAACACTCTTTTCTCTTTTGGCGAAAACCCTGAGTATTTTATAGTGACGTAGCATTTGTCCTTGAACTAAGTATACTACTACTACTACGACGACGACTACTTCTGCTACTGAAAAAAAAAATGATACTAATGATGATATTAGTGATGATGGTGGTAGCAGTAGTTGTTGTGGCAGCAGTAGAAAGATGATGATTATTATAATTATGAAGCATATTGGCTCAAGAAAATGGAACTCATTGATATATTTGGAAGTGGAACTCAAATGCATGCGTACACATGGAAGTGGGCCATTTTTTCATAAAGGAGAAGATCCTCCATTGTTGGATCAAAGCAGAAATATATTATGCTTACAACAGACAGGCAATCTCCGTATATATTCGTCTTTTTTTCCATGTTTTTCGATATTACCTAAATACTTTCGTTGTAATGTAATGTCTCCAAGAAAAAACAAACAAACAAAAACTGAACAACATGATCTTGCTAATACACGTCATTTATAAGCACACAGTATCACATTCACATGTGAAAGGACAGATGCCCATGTTTACAAAACATACAGTTGTTCAATGTAACTGGTAACACTAAGAGATATGGGAAAAACAACAACCAAAAAAACCCAAACAAACAACAAAAAACCATGGGTGACGCTGCACTGTGGAAAAGGGGCGGGGGGGTTGTTACAAAAGTAAACAAATTAATACGATACAGTACAATGCAACACATCACAATACAATACGATATAACGCAACACAACACAATACTATACAATACGATATAATGCAACGCAATACTATACAATACGATATAATGCAACACAAATATTATACAATACGATATAACGCAACACAACACAATACTATACAATACGATATAATGCAACACAACACAATACTATACGATATAATGCAACACAACAAAATACTATACGATATAATGCAACACAACACAATACTATACAATACGATATAATGCAACACAACACAATACTATACAATACGATATAACGCAACGAACACAACACAATACTATGCAATATGATATACTGAATGCAACACAATACTATACAATACGATATAACACAACACAATACTATACAATAGGATATAATGCAACACAAGACAATACTATACAATACGATATAACGCAACACAATACAATACAATACAATGCAATACGATATAATGCAACACAACACAGTACAATACAATACGATATAATGCAACACAACACAATACAATACGATATAATGCAACACAACACAGTACAATACAATACGATATAATGCAACACAACACAATACTATACAATACGATATAATGCAACACAACACAATACTATACAATACGATATAATGCAACACAACACAATACAATACAATACGATATAATGCATCACAACACAATACTATACAATACGATATAATACAACACAACACAACACAATACGATATAATGCATCACAACACAATACAATACGATATAATGCAACACAACACTATACTATACAATACGATATAACTCAACACAATACTATACAATACGATATAATGCAACACAACACAATACAATACGATATAATGCAACACAACACAATACTATACAATACGATATAATGCAACACAACACAATACAATACGATATAATGCAACACAACACAATACTATACAATACGATATAATGCAACACAACACAATACTATACAATACGATATAATGCAACACAACACAATACAATACGATATAACGCAACACAACACAATACTATACAATACGATATAATGCAACACCGTGACAACACAATACGATATAATGCAACACAACACAATACTATACAATACGATGTAATACAACACAACACAATACAATACAATATAATGCAACACAACACAATACAATACGATATAATGCAACACAACACAATACTATACAATACGATATAACGCAACACAATACTATACAATACGATATAATGCAACACAACACAATACTATACAATACGATATAATGCAACACAACACAATACAATACGATATAATGCAACACAACACAATACTATACAATACGATATAATGCAACACAACACAATACTATACAATACGATATAACGCAACACAATACAATACAATACGATATAATGCAACACAACACAATACTATACAATACGATATAACGCAACACAACACAATACTATACAATACAACACAAGCACCTAAGGGAAAAGGAACAGCAGTGCTTCATAGCCTTGCATACAGCTGACCCCACCTCCCACCTGCAGCCCTGCCGCCTGGAACACTGGCCGTCAAAAACCTGGCATTCTCCAGCCATCCCGGTCCTGTGTCAGTCGCCGCGGCCCCATCACTGAGCTGAGAAACACCACTGCGACCTGTCCTCTTCAGATATCTGCCTCCAGGTTGCAGCACCACGCAATCATTTCTTGGACGACCTCTTTTTCCTTTCCCCCTGCGGGTACCGGGGGACGAAGGCTTGCCCTGTGCATGGGCACTAACACTTCACATATAGGGGTTATTAGTGTCTATGCCCTGTGGGTACTGAATCCAGCGTCTTTAGAGGATCTCTCTTATTCTGCAGACTGTTGCCTTGTTCTTCGAATCCGTCCCACAGTTCTTCATCACTGATTCTGTCTGGCCAGCGAATCCCGGCGAAGAGGCAGGTCTTGATTCTGGTGAAAGTCTGGATTCTCTTCATGGCGGTCACGCTGGTTCTTCACCGAGGTTCTTCAGGCTCCTTAGAGTAAGACCGGCTTCACTATGGCGTTGAAGATCCTGATTTTGATGTTAATTGTAAGATCTCTGGATACCCACATGTTCTTCAGCTCAATGTGATGGGAAGCTGCCCCTCAATGCCTCAGTTGCAAATTCGGGTTCTAATGCTTGCATCTGTTCCGCCTTGCTTGCAAGTGTAATGTATAAAATACAATGAAATACAACACTGAAATGAAATCAAACAAAAAAGCAGTCGTTTCATTCCCATTCTCACCCACTGTCCACATCTTCTTCTTTCTTTTTTTTTTAACGCAAATGTGTGTGTGTGTGTGTGTGTGTGTGTGTGTGTGTGTGTGTGTGTTCGTGCGCGCGCGCGTGCACGTGCGTATGTGTGAGTATGCGTGTTGTGCGTGACCGTGTGTTTGTGAGTGTGTTGTTGTATTGTGTGTGTGTGTGTGTGTGTGTCAATGTGTGTGTGTGTGTGTGTGTGTTCGTGCGCGCGCGCGTGCACGTGCATATGTGTGAGTATGCGTGTTGTGCGAGACCGTGTGTTTGTGAGTGTGTTATTGTATTGTGTGTGTGTGTGTGTGTGTGTGTCAGTGTGTGTGTGTGTGTGTGTGTGTGTGTGTGAGGGAAGAAGAGGGACAGAGGTGTGATCACATTGACGTGAATTCGGATTGCAACCTGAAAAAAACAAAACACCTACAAACACACTCAGTGACGCGCGTGCGTGTGCTTGCGCGCGCACTTCAGTCCACACACACACACACACTTTCAGGGAGAGACAGAAGAGAAGAGAGACAGAGAGCGCGTGCGTGTGTGGTGTTGTTTGTGTTTATTTTGTTTTATTTTATCGTACTTCAACCACCAAAGTTCAGTAAGCGGGAGATAACCTTGGTAACGCTACTGAACTTTACGTGGTTATTTCCCTTGATGTTCCGAGGAATGGAACGCTGATCTTACTTTTCACATTACTTCTCTTTTCTTAAAGGGAAATACGTATCCCCCCCTCCCCCAGTATCGGTTGATATTAACTAACACACAGATATTTTATCTAAATGACCACAATCTTTATTTCTAATACGTGGAACTGCGGCCAAATGGCGGTGATGCGCCCGACTCGCGGGAAGCTAGTGTCCACGAGTTTGAATCCCAAAAAGGGATTGGCATTTTTATTCTACACCCCTCTACTAGACCATGAAAGGTGATCTGGATGCTAGCCTTTCGGGTGAGACGATAAACCGAGGCGGTCCCGTGTGCAGCATCAGTGCACTTAGCGCCACATAAAAAGAAGGAACCCACAACAACAAAAGGGCTGTCCCCGGCTGGTGTTAAAAAAATATATATATATACATACATTTTTTTTTTTTTTTTTTTTTTTTTACTTTGATAGTGAGACAAATACCAGTGGAAAAAAAAAAAGAGGAAAAAATGGGTGGCACTGATCTACGGCGACGCGCTTTCTCAGTCCAACTTTCACTCAGAGAAAATTCTACAGTTATGACAAAATCTAATTATACAGAAAACAACTGACTTTGCACGAAAGTATGACAAAGGAGTGATGTAGGTTTATATTCGACAATACTTTGTCCTTCACATACAGATACACTCATACAGGTGGGTTTGTGTGTGTGTGGGGGGGGGGGGTTGTTTTTTTGGGTGTTGTGTTGTTGTTTTTTTGGGGGGGGTTGTTTGTTGTTGTTGTTTTTTGGGGGGAGGGGGGTTTGGCGGGGAGTTGCAAAGTGATAAAATAACACGAAATTGTTGTATATCAGTATTATCCACACCTTCCACCAGTTTTTTCACACCACGCACTGCTGAAGTATCAAAGGGAAACTGACAACAGCAACATGTAAACAAGTCGTTCAGAAGAGTGAGAGTCCAAAACGCATCAGTGTCGATGATTACGTGCCTGATTCCATGAAGCAGTACGGTACATTGTACTCACTCTCTACTGATTTCCTCCCATGCTCTGTCAATCTGGTGGTGAATATATGATCTAGATATAACCATAAATCACACTGGTTTTTGTTTTAAATTAGCAAATATTACTTTACATGCGTAAATTACGAACACGCGCGCGCGCGCGCGCGTGTGTGTGTGTGTGTGTGTGTGTGTGAGTCAGAAAATAGCAAACATTACTTTACATGCCCTGTAAATTACGAACACGCGCGCACGCGCGTGTGTGTGTGTGTGTGTGTGTGTGTGTGTGTGTGAGTCAGTGCGTGTGTGTGTGTGTGTCAAAGAGAGAGAGAGAGAGACTGTGTGTGCGTGTGTGTGTGTGTGTGTGTGTGTGTGTGTGATACTGGAATTTCTGAACGAACGAACGAACGAACTTTTTTTAATGAGGGAAGTGGAATAAGCATGCACATGCTTTTTTCCATCCAGCCCTCAGGGCAAAGAGAAACGAAATCAAAATACTCGAAAGGTTATAGAAGTACACACATGACATTCAAATACACTCAAATGCACAGTAAACATTTAAAGGTACATAATCATGATGCAATGACAAAAATGTATATAAATATAATGAATATAAAAGTGCAATATGAGAGAGAGAGAGATGGTGATGATGATGATAATGGTAATGATGATGATGACGATGGCGATGATGAAGTACACACATGACATTCAGATACACACAAATACATACACAAACATTCAAATGTAAATGGTGATTATGCCTGCAGTTGAAGACAGACTGAAACAGAAAGACAAAGCAAGATGAT
Source organism: Babylonia areolata (assembly GCF_041734735.1). Lineage (NCBI taxonomy): Eukaryota > Metazoa > Mollusca > Gastropoda > Neogastropoda > Buccinidae > Babylonia > Babylonia areolata. The sequence goes on from NC_134877.1 coordinate 11,437,988, forward strand.
GAGAAAATTTCGAACAAATTCATTTGAAGGTGACAGCAACTTCTTTCATTAAATGAGCATGATAAGCATTTTTGAATTTATTTAATGAGGTGTGGTTATGCAGAGAGGATGGAATATTGTTCCAGAGCAAACCACCAGAATATATGAGGCTGGATAAATAAAAGTGAACAAGCGGGCCTGTGGTGTGTTCACGGCATCTAACATTCCATTGAAACAATAAAAGTGAAATACACACAGGAATTTCAATTCAATTTTTGATAATAAAACCACACTTTTATTTATTCTCCTTGGTGGTGATATTTACACACAAACTATGTATTTATTTGCTTTTGAACACCCCATTTGTATTTCATAATAATGATTTAAAAAATGGTAAGAAAAAGTTGTATTGGATCTATAAAAAAAAAAAAAAAATGTTTCCAACACTAGCTCAATGTATTCAGTCACCCAAAACTGTTTCATTATCTGTAATTTTCTTTTTTAAACTAAATAAAAACAACTCCATTAGTACACAAAAAATTTCCAATGAAATTTTTACAACAAAAAAAACTGTTCATTTCCTGGCGAACGCTGCTTTAAACATCTTGCATTGAGATCTGGCACATCACCAGACTGATATATAGGTGGCTTGCCCGTGAGAAGAGTCCTGCAGCAAAAAGAACTGAGAGTGGTCATACTGGCTGCACTGTCAGCGGGACGATCACAGTGGCTGGCTATCCTTCTCCTGGGGATGGCAGTGGACAACCGTCTCCTTCAAAAGAACAAAAACATCTTTCATAAATCTCTTGATGATACTGAAAGCAAGCCACCCCTTCTAAATTGTCTGCCCTCAGTTATAGCGACTGCCATTACCCCATTTAGTTGTATTTGTATTTCTTTTTTATCACAACAGATTTCTCTGTGTGAAATTCGGGCTGCTCTCCCCAGGGAGAGCACGTCGCAACACTACAGTGCCACCCATTTTTTTGTATTTTTTCCTGCGTGCAGTTTGTTTTTCCTATCGAAGTGGATTTTTCTACAGAATTTTGCCAGGAACAACCCTTTTGTTGCCGTGGGTTCTTTTACGTGCGCTAAGTGCATGCTGCACATGGGACCTCGGTTTATCGTCTCATCCGAATGACTAGCGTCCAGACCACCACTCAAGGTCTTGTGGAGGGGGAGAAAATATCGGCGGCCGAGCCGTGATTCGAACCAGCGCGCTCAGATTCTCTCGCTTCCTAGGCGGACGCATTACCTCTATGCCATCACTCGATCCACTGTAACTATTTAACTAACTCCACTTTAACTATTGCAGTAATATCCAAAAGCGTTCTTATTTTGAACATTAAGCTCACACCAAACAGTTCAGCCCCAAATTATTCATCCTTTTCAAGACTCACAACGAGGACAATCAACAACAAATAAAAACTGACAGAAGATTTAACAACATTCTTCCTCAACATCTAACTAAAAGCAGTAATAGCAGAATACAGACATGATTCTCCAGAGCAAAACTGAATTTTGTTTCTTTAACAAAATCATACTTTATCATATCATATCATATCACATCATATTATATATCAATATTAAAGCGTGTATGCCTGATTAGGCCTTTTTGCCGGCTTGAAGTGGGGAAGAAAAAGAAAGTCCCCACATGCTGTATCTTTTCCAACGTTGAGTGCGCAATGCTTGTCAGTTCCTAAGTATAAAAAAAAAAGAAGAAAGAAAGAAAAAAAAAAAAAAAAAGCTAGATGTTTTGTATCTAAAATTCTGTAAATTAACGTTCAGATAATCTTTTAATTAAAATATTCACTGTTTCTGCGGAAACAATATCTTGTGGCAAATTATTCCAAACATCTGCTGCACTGTCAGTTAAAAAGATAAAAATTTACAGAGCAAATCTGGACGTTTTAACTGAAACGCACTCAGTCGCCGTTATTTTCAAGCCGTACCTGTGTGAAAACGTATTCCGGGTTGGTTGGTTTTTGTTTTTGTTTTGTTTTTTTAAGAGGGGGGTGCGGGGTGGGGGGGGGGGTTAATGAACAAAGAAACAAGTACACAAAAATTACACTCTGAAATAGTGTCACCAACAGGCTAAACATGTACAAGCGATCTGTGACAATGAGGTGATTGCTGTTTACGTCATTCGCGGCTCTTTACGTCATCCCAATCAGTTTTCGTCACTGTGGAGATTTTTTTTCCCCCCAGCCACATGGAATCTCCCTAGGCTACTGACAGTGATAAAGAATCAGCCTTACCTATCAACAGACAGCGTATTATCACTTGCAGAAAGTCAGCAAATGAGATACTTTGCCGTTTTAAAGATGACTGCCAAAATCTGAGCTGGGCCTATTTTCACCGATTGGCCCTATACTAATGTTCCGGAAAACATGACCGTGATGACGTATCTCCGGGTGTGAGGGATAGATTCAGCCCGCTGACAAAATGGCAAAGGGAAGAAAATTCTTCCCTCCTCCTGGCCGAGAAGGTATTTGGGTAAGTACGAAAGTTGTCTACTTAATTCCCTTAATTTCACGCATTGGTTAACACTGAAATCGACGTAAGAAAATTTTTAAAAACCCTTAAGCTTACCAGCAGAATGTCATCCAGTTCAGTTACGAGTGCTGGGTTCGAAAGCAAACATCAAGTTCTAAAGTTGTATGCCAAGTGGGCTATAATTATCAAGCTGAAACTTAGACAAATGACGACATTTCATGCTGTATAGAATCAGAATCATATTTATTTGTCATGAAAACCTAGAAGAAAGTTTTATAGACACAAAAATAAAGGGAAAACGAAGAAAAAAGCCCATTCAGCAATGCGTCACGACAAACACCAGTAAACGCGATGCGATGCCACAGACATGCAGACCATGGCAATGTTTTGTTGTTTTCAATACACAGTCACAGGACACAACCGTTGTCGTCAATACCGATATTGTCACTGAAAAGCGATTCTGCTGGCAAGGCGGGGGGAACAGCAGTGAACACATCACCCCAGATAAAACTGGATCAGACCACGAAGAGTTTGTAGATCTCGTTCCGCATGTGCTTGGGTGTCAGTGTGTTGTGTGTTGTGGATACGTTTTCTTTTTCTCAGTTTGGACAGCTCAACACGTTCGTCCTCTAACATGGATTTTTCATCCTGTTTTACGATCCAGTATGTACAGTCCACACCAATATTTGAGCTGCTCGAATATTCCAGAACAATATCATCTGATTCACATAATAACACATCTTCACAATCAGATCTATTCAGAACAGTCTTTCGAAGTGCTGTGTTTCTGAGTTTGTCTCTCAAGCGTCTTTGTATAGATCTGTCAGTTATTGTAGCAACGTAACTTTTCACAATACCAGCATCGAATCCGGCCACTGTACTTTCAATCACTGACTCACTGTTATTGTCAGGTTGTTGATGAAACTGTGATATGAGGTGTCATAGACCAATGAAGAATAAAGATCTAAGTTGTCTGGCACATGTGACACATCTGTTGTTGGCTCTTCGTTCTGGTCCGTACACACAGTCAGAATGTGTCGTGTGTCTCTGTCCGTCGTATCAGTTTGTTTGGGTCGATTGTCAGAAAAAAGACTGTCCCTTCAAGACATAATCAGCACCAGCTGCAACACCTACCTGCCTTTCTTTCTGCTGCCTGGCCCTTTTCTGGTCCCGGTTTGATCTGACTGGTCGGTTTCCTTCTAAAATACTGTACCTGCGTGTTGCTTGAGGTTCAAGACGGGGTCCGCCATTGCTGTTGGCATTTCATTGTCAACTGGCCTAGTCGCAAGACGACGACTGTGTTGTGGCCGTCACCCACCTCTTTCTAACTCGTCAGCGCATTGTCGGTCGGCAGGGCAGACAGGGTTTTCTCCACAGTCGCTGGAAGCCAAGTAAGTGGCATTTTGAGACCAAACTGATGATTTACACAGCTCTCTCAAATGTCGCCCTGTCGCTTTATGTTACGTCACTTTTTATTCGGACGCAACGACGCCGGCAAACAAGATCAGTGTTAGGCCTACTGTTAGGCTATTCTTCGCTGATAAAACTGAGTAAAAAATCTATTGACATTAACTTTGCCTCCTTTACGTTGTTTTTGTTGTTTTTTGTTGTTGTTTTTTCTTAATTCTATTACTGTATTCGACCATGAATATTGAGACTGCTTTTGCTCGAGCGAATTCATACGATAGTTAAAAGTTTTTTGTTCAATGTCATTAATTTTCACACAATGTGATATGAGACGAATGTGTACTTTGACATTTTTGTTTGTTTGTTTGTTTGTATTTTTGTTTGTTTTGTTTTGTTTTGGGTTTTTTTGTTTGTTTGTTTGGGGGTTTTTATGTGAAATGTTAGTAGGCCTCAGTCTGCTGCAGTCCCCATGTTCATGCAGTGAAAGATGGAAATGACAAAAATCAAGCCAAACGGCTGCTGTCACTGTTGTTTCTTCATTGTGTTTGTGTGTGTGTGTGTTTGTGTGTGCGCGCGCGCGCGCGTGTGTGTGTGTGTGTGTGCGTGCGTGCGCGCGCGCGCGTGCGTGTGTGTGTGTGCAGTTCAAACACCGCGGGGCCGACAACAGCGAGGCAGGCAAGGGCCGCACTGAAGCGACCACCACAGGCCAGATGCTGATAGCCCCCTACACCAACCCCGACCGTCCACATCCCCCCCCACGGTCCTTTTTGGGGAGAGCTAAGGTGGGTTTCTCGTTCTGACACTGCCTGCCTTCCTGTCTGTCCGCACAGTCGGTCTGTCTGTCTGTCTGTCTGTCTCTCTCTCTCTCTCTCTCTCTCTCTCTCTCTCTCTCTCTCTCTCTCTCTCTCTCTCTCTCTTCTTCTTCTTCTTCTTCTTCTTCTTCTTCTTCTTCCTCTTCACTCTTTCTCTAGCTGCTTTGTCTCCCGGTTCATGTAGCTCACCTGTTTCGGGCTGTTCTATGCTGTGCACTCCATCCAAGCTATTTCCTATCGTTTTATATTCACCTTTCAGCCCTCTTACCTGTCTGTTTATTTTTTATTCATATATTTTTTTTTTAATTTTCATTTTGGAGTGTGTGGGAGGTGGGTATGGTGTTTTTTTTGTGTGTGTGTTTTTTTGTTGTTGTTTTTTTTTTGTTTTTTTGTTGTTTTTTTTTTGTTGTTGTTGTTTTTTTAGGGTTAGGGGTTGCGGAGGGGTTGGGAGGTAGACGTATGCCATCAGGACTATGTGTCGATATTTCCAACCATGTTTTACCTTTACTTGTCCTATCCTGCCAGATAAGCTACAAAGCGGCCCACCCTTTCTCCCACCATGACGACAGGAACACAATACAGGATTATGGCGAGTATTTTGGCGACGTAAGTGTATGTGTGTGCGTTTGTGTGTGTGTGTGTGTGTGTTTGTGTGTGTGCGTGGTAAAGAGAGTGGGAGAGAGAGAGAGAGGAGCAAAGTGAAAAATATGTTTATTGTCTGCAGTTTATCACACATTTCTTTGCCCACTGTTGAAGTTATCCGAACTGGTTTTTCGTTGATTTTCTTTCACCATTCTTCGTATCCTCTGATGCTCCACTCTAGTTGTGTCGCTCCCTTATATATTCCACATTCTGTTCATGAACAAACTCCGAGTCAGTACGCTTGCATACTTTTTTTTATTTTTTCTCTCTTGTTTTGTTTCTGACGGATGTGTTAATAAAGTAGTTGTTAAGTTTGTGTGGAAAAAAATTCGTCCATGATGATAACACAAATCGAGCGGTTCCAGTTGACTGGTGACTGGACTCGTAATCTGACCCAGCTCGTTAACCAGCAAACTTACAAATTGAAATGCCACGAGAGAAATAAACATCAAAACTTTGAAACTCACATGACAAGCTTATCGTTCTTATAAAGAACATCCTTTTTGCCAAGCAAATTGTTCATATTTTGAAATTCATCTGCAAAGCTGATGGTTTGTATATACTAGAGAGAAATTAATTCATCTACCAAGCAGTCTGTATTTAGAAATTCACACACCAAGCATACTGTTGATATAAAGAAATTCACACACCAAGCTTATTTTTAAACATTTGGAAATTCACACGCCAAACCAGGCATATTTCTTCGTATAAAAATTCACACACCGAGCATATCTTTTGTATCAGAGCGCCCACTTGACAGCCGCAAGTCGGCTCTAACCAGGTAGGCAGCCTCTTGTGCAAATGACCCCGAGTTTGTAAAGCGCTTAGAGGTTGGTCTCCGACCGAGGATAGGCGTTATATAAGTATCCATATCAATCATCAATTCTTTGCTTGACCTGTGTCAGGGCAAAATCACTCGCTTCCTGGGCCGCAAGCTATTGCAGCCCATGCACTCCCGGCAGGACTACACGGACAGTGACTTCCTGATGCACCACTGCCGAGACCCCACCCTGTACAGCTACAGCACGGAGGTCTCCTCCAACTACACGGGCAGGCCCGCCACCTCCTCTTCCGCCATTCCCTCCAAGCGCCAGCACCCACACCTGAGACAGCAGCCATCCTCGGGGCCCCTGCGGCCCCTCACCACCATGACCACAGAGTGGTGCCCTGAAGTACCCCGCTCCCCGAGGTCAATCCGCACCTCCAACCATGTCCTGGCTCAGAGCCTCAAGCCTTACCTCAAGAACAACACCTGGAAGTATTCCTACCACCGTATACCCAAGGCCTACCCTTTATAAGATAAGATAAGAATGACCTTACTATCTTACAAAGAGAAATTGCATCAGTTGCGGCAAACCAAAGTAGACGGTTACCCAACACACACACACACACACACACACACACACACAAGCAACAACAATATCAAACATGACTTGATTAATACAGGAGCAATAGATATATGATGCTTTCATATACAAAGATTTTATCATATTCTCTGTAATTAAAACATTACAATTGATAATGAATACTTCATGATTATAGATGTAAATATATTGAACAACATGAACGCTAAAATAACACATATCGTACTGCATATTCATCCTGCAAATTGTACGTGCACGTACATGGTTCTCAAAATTTTAAAGATGAACAGAAGAGTCTTCTGAATTGTGGATTTCACTTTAAAAGTTCTATAGCGTCGCCCTGATGGCAACAGTTCATTCCACTCGCCTCTCATACAGCTCTTGCATCCTTGCTTGTTTCACTCCCACAGCTTAACTGCGCACACTCATGAGGTCATTCAAAACTCACATAATCCCCACTTCCGAATTTCCATACCGGCACATAAATGAAACTGTGGGCACAGACGCAATACAACATCGATAGTAGCTTTGCATGATCTTGGAAATGATACCGATATTTCATAGATTCTGCAGACTAAATATTCAATAAATTGATACAATCAACACTCCTGTCAAAAGCCAGCATATTGTCTAAAATAGGTCATAAATATCTGTATTTATTGACTCTCTCCACTGTCTCACCATCTATAACAAGGACTCAGTTACAGGCAAGGGGTCTTTTTCGAAATTCGATTGACATTTTCGTTGTTGTTGTTTGTTTGTTTTCAAGAAATTCAGGTCCAGATAGTCCTGCTCACTCCAGGAACAAAACTTTATAATTTCACTTGAGTAAATAGCATCGCAGTTGAACAGATATGCAATACTCAGAATATTTTATGACAGGAGTTTTCCCCGTGCCTCTACAGTCATCCGTGTTAAGTGTATAGATGACAGGGGACATCGTCGTGCCTTAAGGTGTGCCAGCAGAAGTAGAGTTTTTAGAAGAATGGACAGATTGAAAACGAACGGACTGAGTTCTATTGAGGAGAAAGCTAACAATCCAAAGAATAAGCTTATGATCAACACTTTGACAACAGTTTGAAGGCAAGGAGACAAGGTTGTACTATGTTAAAAGCGGAAGAAAGGTCAACTAAAACAATATGAACAAAATATCCTGTGTTATTGAAATGAAGGAAAGCATTGTGATTAAAATGGCATCATCGATACTTCAGTTTGGTTTGTACGCAAACTGATGAGGGTCAAGGTGTTGTTAATGGATGGCGGAGAACAATGTTTTCAAGCTTTATTTTTCATTGATATTGAAGTCAGAGCAACAGGACGGTAATGATTTGGTGTAACTTGGATCCTTTTCTTGGGAATAGGACAGATTACTAGTAGAGTTTTTCCAGATGCTGGGGACAGAGGAGTCCTTGAAAGACCAGTTGAAAATTTTACAGAAAACTTCACACCGTTCAGAGGCGCGCGACACGTTTTTTTTTTTCCTAGGAATCTTCTCCAGATATTGTGTGGGCTTCAGCATTGTCTTTTTGACAGTCAGTTTTTAAAACAAAGATTTAACAACTTTTGCATCGATCTTAAAGTCCTGACCACCGTTTCTATCTTTGATCTTTTCCTGACAGACTGACACACTTGCGGATGTTTCTACAGTTCCATCCTTTTTACCAGAAGGCAGGATCAGGTGTAATTGTAAAAAATATATTTCCAGTTCAATTACCACTTCTCAGAGAAAGATACAGGCCAGCCGTTATCAGTGACGTACTCAGTACAGTGGAATACAACGTGCTGCAGAACATCTATGACGCTGACAAGTGCACACCTGATAGTCCCGAATGGCAATAATCTGAATGTCGTTACTCGCATTTAACGAGTGACCAACGCTACTCTTTTTTCACCCCTTGCCGATATGTCATTAAATTCTAGTGAAGTGGTCGAGAAGAAGGCGCAGACTTTTTCACTTTTACAAACACTTCGTCTTGAAGAACTAACGTGTAAAACATTTTTGCGTAAATGTAACGTAGTTCTGCTGAAACACACACTGTCTTACCACTTCACAGTGGGCTAGGCTGCTGATGTATGATGTGATTCCAGTGTTATACAGTTGTTTGATCACACACATAACTATTCACAAGAATGGATTGTAGCAAGGCCAATGCTTCGAAGAAGAAATTCTTTACTGGTGCTTTGTTGCAAGTATTCTTTACACACACACACACACACACACACACACACACACACACACACACACATACATACATTTTTTTCTTTTTGACAGGCAGCCAGGCATCAGACATTCAAGAAATGTTTTTTAGTTTTTGTATGCAAATATGATCTTGATATTAGACATGATTATTCATGTTTTTATGTACATGTTGCAATTTCATAGCGAGTTCACGCTGAAGTGCGCGCACGAGAGAGAGATTTGTCAAATGGTACACTTAATATCTGAAAAGCGATACTTTTTTGTTTGCTTGTTTTTGGAAAATTGTTAGCCCATGACAGATATTGCATGTTCATCGTCTTTTTGCGACTGCAGCTGGATATTGTTGACAACGGGCATTAAAGACCCTTCCATTTACAGTTCATGTCCTCCAGGCTATGGGAATTGTGTGCATATGTACACTCTCGTATGTGAAACTGTGTCACTGTCAGTGAGTGTATGCGTGCGAGTAAGTCAGTGTGTGTGTATGTGTGTGTGTGTGTGTGTGTTGCGAGAATGACAAGAACTGGCAGTTCCTCGCCACATATCTCTCTTGACGTCAGTGAGCATAATCATGTCGACGGGTACGCACGTACGCACTGGCATGACTAGGTCATTAAGTCATGAAACTAAATAACATTGATTATAACATCTGGTCTCCAACTGGCTTCAAACTACGCGCGCGCGCGCACAGACACGCACACACACACAATCACACATACACTGACAAGCCTGATGCAAATACATACACCAGCATAGGCGACAGCCGAGTCGAAATGTGACAAACTTAGTGGTGATAATGATAACAGTAATAATGAGAACAACAACAATAATAATGATAACAATTCTAGTAATGAACCCAAGTATCTTGATAAACATAATTATTCACAATAAGTCATATCAAGTCAGTAATGAAGTATGTGTGACCTCTCATCCTCCGTGGCTCCGGAGCCAAGGTCAAAAGGTCACCAAGTAATTAAAAGCTTTTTTGGTGTTGGTTTTTTGTTGTTGTTGTTTAAGAGAAAAGGTGAAGAAAAACTTCTTTTGTTTAATTCAAGTTGGAAAAAAAAAACGGTTAAAAAAGTAAAAGAATGACAACTTATTAAATAGTAAGTTAGATTTTTTTTTTTCAGTAGAAAGAAAACACTGAAACTGAGATGGCAGAAGCTGGGCATAATGGCGGTGGTCATCTGCAGTTGTGAACGGTGGCCAGTCGCTGGGTGTAAGTGGACCTGAAAATCGGCACCACCACTGGTAATGACTATTATTATCGCGTGATGCGTCCCGTCAATGAAATTCCTTCATCCCCACCACAGACGGACTGTGTGTGGTGATTGAGGTGATTGGGTGTGGGGATGAGATCACTAGTTACCTCTCCCCGATGCTTGCTGTTTCTTATTTATTTCTCTCATTCTCTTGGAATCAACCACTGGACGTCGGGTCCTTCTTCTTCGATCGTGGGCTGCGACTGCACGTTCATTGTGATGTCACATGACGGTTGTGAAATATCTTGAAAACAAGATTGTTTGACTGGCCCATATGATCCTGATCTTTATCTCTTTTTTTTCTTTTTCTTTTTTTCTTTTTTAATTTTATTTTGGTGTGTGTGTGAATTAAAAAAAAACTGGTGCTTTGTTGCAAGTATTCTTTCCACACACACACACACACACACACACACACACACATACATTTTTTTCTTTTTGACAGGCAGACAGGCATCAGACATTCAAGAAATGTTTTTTAGTTTTTGTATGCAAATATGATCTTGATATTAGACATGATTATTCACTTTCACTACCCTTTGTGCCAATATTCAACAATCGACTGAGTCATATCCGTACTCACCATCCCACCTTCCTGTCTTTCTCTGTCTTATTCATCATCAAGATTAAAATATAATCTGCTCAGTCTTTGGGATATTGTCTTATCATGCACGGAATTGAACATATCTAATCATCAGTGGCTTAAAAAGACGCACACACATAAACAAACAAATATAAATCTATCTCCAAGCCTCTCTCACCCCTCTCTTGGTGTGTGTGTGTGTGTGTACCGAGAGGGAGGGAGGAATGGAGAGAAATATATATGTATTTATTTGGTGCACGTGTGTGTGCACACGTGTGTGTGCGTGTGTATGTGTGTGTGTGAGAGGGGGGTGTTGAAGTCACTTATCATTCAATCCCGTGCATGACAGGATTTTATCCTTAAGACTGAACACATTACACTTTGATCATGATGAAGAATTAGACAGAGACAGGAGGGTGGTGTGGAGATGGACGGATATTACTCAGTCAGTTGTCGAATATTGGCAGTAAGGGGGAGTGAAGTTGGGTGTTCCCTCTGTTAGGCAAAGGGCAGTAATTTCCGACCAAATATTTAGTTGTTGTTTGTTTTTGGATTGTTTGTTTTTTCCATAACGACATAATCCTTTGATTTCTCCGCTTCACGTGCAGTTTAACACGATGCAAAAGCATTGTTTGCTGATCAGTATACACGCTGAGAGCAATTGAGTAACTTTACTGATGCATCACACCTTATCTTTTTGTCTTGTAACGTCTCGTATAGTTTTATAATTAAGGTAATTATGCAAGAATTTTTTGGGGGGGAGGGATAAAAGGGCGAAAAAAGCAACAAAATAATATAATGCCAAATAAAATTATGCAAGAACATTATATGAAATGAATATGGGGCTTTAGTGCCATTGATAAAGCAGTAAAGATGGGGAAGTTAAAAGAAATCCCCAAAGGAAATATGCTAAAATTTTGCAAAGTGGATATACCAGGACATTATGAGTATTTTAGTTTGGTTGGGTGGCATTGTAGCGGGAAAAATGTTGGCCAAATTTAGTTCTGAGTTAGGGCGATCTCTGCGGGGATCACACTCTATAACTCTACTCCTCTGTTCTTTGGAGGAAAATGTGTGGTCTTTCATATTTTTTAATTTTTTTTTTTAATTTATTAATATATGTCTGTGGGTGAATAGGTAAGATGGAAGGTAAGTCTGTGGAGTGAGAGTAGGGCAATATGGGGTAAGTAGGACAGGGAGGATATAGGGGTGGATGGGGGCTGGGGGGCAGAAGGGGGGGGGGTGGTAATTAGCACAGTGGGGACATGGGAGGGGGGATGAAGAGGTATAGAGGGCACATAGGCAGGGTTAGAGGGAGGAAAGAGATGGGGGAGGGAGAGTAGTACAGGGGGGAAGATTGGGTGGGTTGAAGGAGGAAAAGGGGCAGTTGGAGAGCAAGGTGGAGGAGGGAGGGGTAGGAGAGGGGAGTGGGGTGTAGGACAGGGGGGAGGGGAAAGTCGGATTGGGGAGGAGATTGGGGTGGCAGGGAGAGTAGGACGGGAGAGAGATGGGGGAGGGAGAGTAGGACAGGGAGGGATGGGGCAGTTTGTTGGATAGGAGATAGAGAGAGAATGTTCGTGTGTTTGTACCAAGAGATAGGAGGTGAGGAAGGAATGGAAAAAGATATATATGTATTTATTTGGTGTGTGTGTTTGAAAATGTAGTAAATTTGGGACACTAGTTTACGACCTTAACATTCTGCTTTGTGTTCCTTCGAAACATATTGTTGGTCCTAATATTCGAACTCGAGGCTTACACATGTTGCGGCACATAGTGTCGCCATGCACATAATTATTGTCGCCGGTAATGTATGGCAGGAATGACACAACAAAAAATCAACTGCGCCGGCGACACTGCATGCAAACTATAACATATTGCGGCATATAATGTCGCCGGGAATCACCTCAACAGTTGCGTAGTTGTGCTGGTGGTGGTGGTGTGTTCGTGCGCGCATGAGTGTGTGAGTATGTGCGCGCACGGCGGGGATCGCACCCTGTATTATCTGGCGCTTACATCTTTGCCGTCGTGTTATCTCCAACACTTGGCTGGGTCATAAAACTTACAACTTTTGTGTCTGTTGTGCTCACTGTGTCGATGTGTGTGTGTGTGTGTGTGTGTGTGTGTGTATGCTAGCGCGTGCATTTGAATTATGTATGTGAATATGTATGTGGGTGGTGGGTGTGTATGTGGGCGATGGGAATGTATGAGGGTGGGAGGGGAGGCGTCAGATGGTCCGTGTGTGTGCATTTGTGTGTGCGTTCATGTGTGTGTGTGTGCATGTCAGTGTGTATGTGTGTGTGCGTGTGTGTGTCAGTGCGTGTGTGTGTTCTTAAATGTGGGTCTTTGTCTTATGTGTGACGTCTCCTCGTCGGCCCCTTTACATCTTCATCTGGGGTGGGGCGCTCCAAGATGGGGCCATAAAAAGGCCATAAAAGTGGCGCATAAAAGGTTGGAAGTCTGTTTCAGGAAGCGGGATCAAAGCATAGTGCCGCGGCTTGGCCAAAGAATGGGGGGCCGAGGGGGAGGGGTGTGTGTGAGGGGGGGGGGGGGGGGGGGGGTAAACTTTACTGGTTGGTGATAAAATATCGAGGTCCAACAATGTCAGTGTATGCACACGTGCCGTGTGTGTGTATGTGTGTGTGTGAAAATAATCAATAAAAACGAAACGAAAATATGTTGTTTTTTAAATGCAACGAGCGGTAATTGCTACACACAACTGATTTATTGCCTTCTTTATTTTATGTATTACAAATTATATAACATGAATTATCCGTGATAAATCTTACAGCGGCAAAACGCTGTGTGTGTGTGTGTGTGTGTGTGTGTGTCAGTGTGTTTGTGTGAAACAATCAGTAAAAAGAATCGAAAACATGAACAATCCATGCAAACACTGACGCATAACCCCACCCCTCAAAACCATATGCCGTAAATAAATCATACAATTAATTAGTATCTTTTTTACCTGTTTATATGTTGCTAATCGCATTACATTATATTGGTTATTAATGCTTAATCATACCGAATCAAATCTTTGTTGATTACTAGTAGTCAAGTTCGCTTACTATTATCATTAGCATTTCGTTCTAAGGATGTTTTATTGTAATCTCAAATTTTAACTGCAAAATTTCACCAATTATAATTATCCAACAGACAGACAGACAGACACACGCACACACACACACACACACACTAGTGTCTTATTTTTTCCAATGCTCTGTATCTTCCCCCCCGCCCCGGCCCCCCCCCTCCCACACACACACACACACATATGCACACACACATCATTCATCACCCTCTGCCCAATACCGTTCCCACCTCCAAAGACCGTGACTGATGGAAGCAAACTCCTTTTGGGCTGAGAAGACTATAAGCATGATGAAATGTGGCCCCAGTATGGACAGACACAAAACCCAAACCCAGCTGACTGTAAATGACGAAACAATCAGTAGAATAAATTTACTAGTACAAATTCACCGTGCGAACAGACACTGATCATCACACCGCTTCTACTGAGTCACACTGTGACACGGCCGGCGTGCACGCGAACACTGACACACACAGCACGGCACACACACACACACACACACACACACCACACACGGCACACACACACACACACACACAGTACACTCCCCCGGCGACACATTTACTGTGTTTATTTTTACTGAGGGGCCTGAACTGAAGCCAGTTGCGCAGCGACTGAAGATGTTCAAGGTAAAATAAATAAATAAATAAATAAAAAATAAAGTGTGTGGGTGTGTGTGTGTGTCCCAAGAGATGATCAAAATTGTCCGGGGAATGTATTAGTTCGGGTTACGTGTAACACTGTGCAAATTTTGAAAAGGTCAAAGGTCACTATTATTAGAATTTGTAATACTTAATGAAAAAACATGTATAGTGCTGATAGCAGTTATTACTATGTAATTGAACTGTGCGAATCAGATGATTTTGTTTTTACAAATAAACTGAAGAAAAGAAATCAGATCTCGTTGGCGCGTACTTTGCTGAGATTTGAGCGCCATTGGACTGCACGATTTGGACGGACAGTGTGTTGAGAACGCAAGAGTACTTTTGTCCAATGTAAGCATATTTTCTCTTTCATTGTTATTTGCAAGTTTTTTTAGAAAATACCCTTAATTACTGGTTACTGTGCTCCGATTGGGCGTAATGCATTGAATTATTATGTTTTTTCATTGTGCATTGTGAGTGTGTCTAGTTTTTTTTTCCTTGCGGGTTTGCGCAAACCAGCTTGGCGTCAGCCTTTGTCTTCGAAGTTGACTTGGCACTGTCACATTGTGCAGCTTGTGCATTGATGCCCCCGTTTGTTGATGTGAACAAAGGTTTTGCTTCGTCAGTAAACTTGTGGAACGAATTCTGAATGATTTTAGTCATGGACTGGGAGACTTGTTTTGTGAAATGCCCGTTTCAACTTTATTTTCATTTTCCCCACGCTACGTCCTTGTTACTTGGAAACTGGTTAACTAAGTAACTTGGCTATTTGAGTATAAATTTAAGTATCTGAATATATTTCGTGACATTTTGTCATTGATAATGATTTTGTGTAATTTCGGTCGTTAAAAAAAGGGTTTTATAAGAACGTGTTCTGAAACTCATCTTCACTTCAGTTCCAGGAGGAACCCAGTAACTTTGCTGTTTAACAACAGTGTTGTATACTTGTAAGCAGTCACTTTATAGACCAATAGTTCTTAAATTACTACCCACTTGTAATATTTTTATATTATGGGATACTGCAAGTGCATGTGCACAGCAATAAGTGCTCCTTAAATTTCTTCTTGAAACGTCTGAGCAGTGTTATTTACTTATTATCAGTTAGGTGAAACATTGACATTCCTGCCCTTTTTTTTTAAATAATTTTTTTAAAGTCATTAAGTGTAGTGGTTTGAAAACACTAATGAAATATTTCAGCCATGCACAATAATCTGAGTCAGTGTAATCATAATCATTTCCCAAAAAATTTTGTATTTGTGGATTTTTATTTTTTTTCTTTATTAGAAAGCATGATGGTGTGTGTCCATCGAGATCGGTGATGACCATCGTTGTCATCCAGCTGGGGGAGGGTGGTGGTTGGGTGGGGGGGGATGCTCATGAATCTTATCTGTGAATGCGCAGATGGCTGAATAGTCCAATCTGCACACGAAATGTTCGCTGACAGTTGGGGCAGACAAAGACAGGCATACCATTGTCGGAGCTTGTTTGTCCGTGACTTTCTGGCCTGCCTCTTCTGAACAGCTGCAGCAGTCCTGTTGGCCTCACACAACTTGGCGCCTTTGTGCACAGCAGCGCGCCATTTGTCATGGTCCACTGCAGATTCCTCCCAGGAGTCGGGTTGATATCAAACGCTTTCAGAGAGACTCTGAGTATCTCTGAAGCGCTTCTTCTGACTTCGGTGTGATCTCTTCCCTTGTTGCAGCTCGCCATAGAAGAGCCTTTTGGGCAGCCGATGGTCTGGCATGCGCGCCACCTGTCCAGCCCAGCGAAGCTGGGACTGCATCAGGATGGTGAAGATGCTGGGAAGGGTGGCTTTTGCAAGCACCTCCGTGTCTGGGGTCCTGTCTTGCCACTTGATGTTCAGTAGCTTTCTGAGGCATGCTGTGTGGAAGTGGTTCAGCTTCTTGGCGTGTCGTTGGTACACTATCAAGTTTCGCAGGCATACAGTAGTGTGGGCAGAACTACTGCTCCTTTAGCTTGTCTCAAGACCAATGCCTCTTCTGTTCCAGACATTTGCATAGAGTCTGCCAAAGGTTGCGCTTGCTCTTGCAATCCTCATCCTGACGTTCACTTCATCGTTGATGGTCGCATTTCATGACAGTGTGCTGCCAAGGTATGTGAACCGCTCCACCGCACTGAGTCTCTGACCGTTGACTGTGATGTTGGGCTCAACGTGGGGTTTCCCTGGGGCTGGCTGATGGAGAACTTCAGTTTTCCTCGTGCTGCTGGTAAGGCCGAAGTACCTGCTGACAGTGGCAAACTTGTCAACGCTGAGTTGCATGTCAGCTTCAGATCCAGCAAACAAAAAGTCTCTGATGATGTCTGTCATGACCTTCGTTTTTGCTTGAAGCCTTGTGAGGTTAAACAGCTTGCCATCTGTTCGGTACTTTAGGCCGATTCCAACATCGCCATCTTTGAAGGCATCAGTAAGCATTGCAGAGAACATGAGGCTGAACAGTGTTGGCGCCAGGACACAGTCTTGCTTGACACCATTTGTGACAGGAAAAGGAGCAGATGTTTGATTTTCCACAGTCCCTCTCTACTCACGGTGTCGAAGGCCTTAGTGAGGTCGACATAGGTAGACGATCAGCATTTTGCTCCTGACATTTCTATTTGCAGCTGCCTTGCAGCAAACACCATGTCGGTGGTTCCGCACTCTTTCCGGAATCCACGTTGGCTGTGAGGCGGTTTAGTAGGATCCTGGCAAGTATCTTGCCTGCGATGGAGAGCAAGGAAATGCCCCGATGGTTACCACAGGCTTGCCGGTTTTTCTTTCGCTTGTACAAGTGAATGATAGATGCATCTTTGAAATCCTGGGGGATCGTCTCTTCTTTCCACATGAGTGAGTACAGCTGATGGAGCTTCTCAGTCAGCACAGTGCCTCCATCCTTGTAGACCTCTGCTGGTATGGAGTCTGAGCCAGGTGCTTTGCCACTGGATAGCAGACGGATTGCTTTCTGGGTCTCAAGAAGTGTTGGCGGATCGTCCAGTGCTTCGTTGATGGGGACTTGTGGGAGATGGTCTATGGCTTCATCATTTATGGAGGAAGGGCGATCTAGGACACTGTTGAAGTGCTCAGCCCAGCGTTCGAGAATTTTCTCCATCTCTGTGATCAAGGTATTCCCATCTGCACTGAGGAGGGGGGATGATCCTGAGGATGTGGGGCCGTAGATTTCTTTTAAGGCATCATAGAACCTCTTCATATCGTGCCTGTCAGCATATCCCTGGATTTCATCAGCTTTGTCACTCAGCCACTTATCCTGCATCTGACTGACTTTTGCTGAACAGTCCTGCGGATGGATGGCATTGTACGCATCCTTTTTTGATATGGACTTTGGGTTGCTCAGTTAGGCTTGGTGCAGACGGCGTTTCTCATCCAGAAGCTGCTTGATTTCATCACAGTTTTCATCAAACCAGTCTTTGTGCTTTCTGGTCATGGGTCCCAGGGTCTCTGAAGCTGTACTATTGTCTATAGATCAGCTCGTGCAGGGTCCTCCAGTCAGACTCCACATTCTGGTTGTCCAGAGAGGCGGATTCCAGACGATCTTCCAGCAGCTCCACAAAGGTCTGTTTGAAGGTGATGTTTTTCAGCTTAGCGATGTTGAGCCGTTTTGGAGCCTTCTGGCCTTGGGGGCGTCTCTTGGGTTGGATTCGAATATTCAGCTTCGAGACTACAAGGCGATGGTCTTTGTCACACGTACATCTTGCCTATCCCTTTTCCTGACATGACGTAATCGATGAGATGCCAATGCTTTGAGTGAGGGTGCATCCATGACGTCCTGTTACGGGTAGGGACGCAGAAAACTGTGTTGGTTATGAGCAGTTCGTGCTCTGCACAGGTCTGAAGCAGAAGCAATCCATTTGGGTTGCAGTGGCCCATGTCGTGCTTTCCAATCACTCCATCCCAGGAGATGTAGTCAAGAGCCAACTCTAGCATTGAAGTCCCCAAGAATGATGAGCTTGTCTGCTTTCGGGATAGCAGCAATGACAGAGTGAAGGTCCTCGTAGAACTTCGCCTTCACTTCACCCGGGTTGGTCATGGTTGGGGCGTAGACACTGACAGTGGTGAGGTGCTTCTGGCCAGATGCCAGTGGGAGTTTCATGGTCATAAGCCTATCGTTGACTCGCTTTGGGATTCCAGCTAGCTTGCTGACAAGTGCTGTTTTTACTGCAAAACCAACACCAGCCTCATGTCGCTCTTCGCTTCCTCGTCCACTCCAGAAGAAGGTGTAACCAGATCCCCGTTCATTGAGATCGCCTTTGCCTGCAAGCCGAGTCTCACTCAAGGCTGCGATGTCAGTGTTGTATCTGGCAAGTTTGGATGGAACTAGTGCCGTTCTCCTTTGTGGTCTGTCCACGTTATCTCTATCCAGGAGAGTCCTTGTGTAGCAAGCACCAGTGGTGAGAGGAACAATCCTTGTTTTTTTTTCTTTTCTTTCAAGCCCCTTCCTCATGCCAGGGAGGTGAGCAGTGCATTCCTAAAGAGGGCTGCTCAGACGGCTGCCGAGCTCCATCGCTGCTCCTGTCGATGGAGAACGACCCTATGGCCTGAGCTGCCTGCATGCAGGTCTGCAGCTGCGACTGCCAGTGTACCCACACCTGTCGTTTCGTCGCTCGCCTGTCGCCACAGGACTTGGGGGTGATGAAAGGATGAAGGATGAAAGGTCATTAAGGATGACTGATGACTTGCGCGATGAGTTTGTTTAAAGTGAAGAGGAGTTGCGCAACGTCGACCCCACTCTCTCGTCCAGGTTCACCAATTTCCAGTGGTAAGACGTAAGTCGAGACGACTGGAGGATGAGCACGGATGCAGTGGATGACCAAGATATCCTTTCGGCGTCTCATCTTGCTCTCTGCACTACACAGTGCGTTGCTGTAGCCGCCTTCCTCTCCATTGAACCGATAGGTTTCTTCCGCAGATTCTGCCGGATCCAGACTTCACATGCATGGGTAGACACACCCCGGGGGCCAACTGCGTGTGGCATGCACACAGCACGGTGGAGCTAGATGGCCATCGGTGGCTCTCCTGAGCCGACACCCTTTTATGGATCTTGTTTTTAATTCCATAAGGGTGTCTAGCCACCCGCCTCACCAGTCCCGCAAGGGAGCGGTGGGAGTGCCGGTTTAGTCGCCGGCACCCCGACCCTGAACAGGTTGTACTGGATTACAGGTTACCAGTAGCAGATCTAATCACCAGACCTGACACAAACATGATAGTAAAGTAGGAAAGTGCAACACTGATAGTGTGATACCATTGTTGTTGTTTTTTTTCTGATTTAAAAGCAAGTTCAGTGCACAGTCTAAGTGCAGTAATGGCTATGTCTAATCCAGTATTCAGAAAAACTTGCACCACATTTCATCACTTCGCTGAATGTGCATTTACTCTAACGTTTTATTACAGTTTCAAAATCTAAATCAGATTGTTTGCATGGCAGCATGAAATATTCATAGTTTTTTTGTGTGTTTTTTTTTTAAACATTTGGGATGTTTTGCACACACAAAAGAATTTATATTGCCGTTAAGTAACTTTGAAAACCCCAGTTATGTTAAATCATTGAAATGTCAAATGGAAGCGGTCCATGCAGGAGTGAAAGTACTTCATTGACTGAATAGTAAATTGCTTAGTTCCAGTTGTGGTCAAGTGCTGCCATGATGCAGAGTAATGTGCAGTGACTGCAACTTCTATTGTCAACACTTCATAGAGTTAAACTGAAAGGATAAGAACCTATTTGATTTTATAAGTTACACGTCCAACTTTTACCCTGCCCTCGAATATACAAATGAGATTTCCCCCACATCAGCCTCACTTATGGACATCACCATCACTATCCAATCTGACAGCAAGACCCTCACCATAAGCTCTTTTACAAACCAACAGATTCCCACTCATACCTGCTATGCTTGCTCAGCCATCCATGACCCACCAAGAAAAGCATCCCTGACTCACAGTTCCTGAGACTGAGGCGCATATGCAGTGACTACCGTGACTGAAACCCAGGCTGAAAAAAATGTATCCATTATTACCCAGCAGTTAACATTTTCTATCCTGACCCAAGCTCTGGAACGTGCCTATACAATTCCTCACAGAGAAGCCCTGACACACAAAGTGACAAACTGAAGATCATCCAGTGGCAGTCCTTCCTTCAACCTCCTTCAACATGACACTGAATTTGGTGCCATTTTTCTAAAGTCTCCCCTCGTTGCTTTCAAGAATCATCATAACCTTAAGAACATACTTGTTGGATCATTCCTGCCCAGGACTCTTATCCCTACACCAGCTCTTCCGTAACATTCACCAGTCCAAAGGGCATATTTTCTGTGAATTCTACACTCAACTGCAGATCCACAAATATAGTATACATCCTGTCCTGCACTCTGTGTGGCAGATTGTATGTGGGGGAATCTGGCAGCACCTTAAATGACAGCTTTTCAGTATATGTGCAGTCAGTAAGGTTGAACGAAAATGACCCCATCAGTCAACACTTCAGCAGCATCCACCACAGTCTCACCCATGTGAAAATTGCAGTTGTATGGCAGAACCAACTTGACAGAAAATACAGAAAACACATGGAGTCACACGTAATCACCTGCCATGGCACACTCCACCCAGGGGCCTCAACAGGACTGGAGAGAGTGACCAGTGGCATCACCAGCCTCCCCCCACCTCATTTTCTAACCACTAAATTCTCTTCCTTTCCCTTACCACCACCCCTTTTTTTCCATCCCCTTCATTTCCCTTTCCTCATCTGTCTTCCTTCCCATTCTGGATCTTCTCCCACCCCCTCTGCAAATCAGTGAAAGAAAGGGTTTATCAGCACTTTACTTCACAACATAGGGAACAGTTTTAATCTATTAATTCATGTCACGCTCCACTCCCGAACCCACTCCCTGACAGGATTCCTAGTTTTGGGTCTGAAAGGTTGGCAGCTGTGCATTGTGGGAATGGCATGCCTGGCCACAGTACTGCAAGGAAAAGTCTGTTTGGGGTGTGACGATACAGTGTCACATTGATTTTAGTAAAGGGTATGCATGATCCAGCAGCAGTAAACAGTCCAGGCTAGTTTTGAGGACCTCTGGTTATGTGTTTAATCTTGTTTTTGTACAGGATAAAGTTGCTGCCATTATTTAAGGCTAAGTTTGCTTCAAATATGAATTATTTTATGTGAAAACCTTGGGTTATGGACATACTGATTTGTGGTGCAAATGTACACAGGTTTACACACAGTAGAACTAACCATCTGTAGACATCAGGAAAGATTAACTTTTAAGAACCAAGATCCATTATCAAAATTTGAAGTTCTTTGATCGTCAGTGTATGAAGGCCAGTGTGCGCCATTGTTCAGGCCACATCTCTCTTCCTTTCTGTCTCTTTCTCACTCTGAGAATAGGTGTGTGTTTTATTATGTGTATGCTGTAGTAACTGAAACTGTAGTAATGTGTGTATCAGTGTGTGTGCTTGTGAGTTTGTGTACAGGTGTATGTTTGATAGTTTGTGTTAACTATCCATAGAGTATATATATATTTCAAACATAAAGGCTTTAGATTAATAATCAGCAGTCATGTAAATGTATGTGGAGCCATTTGCACTCTGTGATTATGGCCAAGTAAAGAATTAGTTTTTGTGTAAACTTAAATTCATACTAGACTCTAAAAGCATCTGTAAATAACAATCATATATTTATTTACCGATTCAGGCAGTACATTGTGATAATTTCAGTCATCTGCTTTTTCTTTTTATCAGGAAGTAAAACTGAGATTTAAGGTAGGGTATGAAAGAAATCTGAGAGGGGGAAATGCATCAAGCATCATCACAGTATTGATGATTCTGAGCATAATACTGAAACTTTCAAGAAGTTACAGAACACAAAAACAAATTCAGACAACAAATTAGTTAATCTTTATCAGCTTTATATACTTTAGATGGAATATGTCTTGATATGCTTTTCGTAGATGACAAGATGACATTGCACTGTGGCACGCATTGGCATCTCATGGGTACATAAAGCTGAGTGGACAACTCAAGACTGCTTTTCAGGTAAACAGATTCAGACTCGAGTTTGAAAAACCTGAGTTTTGAAAACCTGATCAGTGACCTTCCTTTGAATGTAACACAATGACAACTTCAAATAATCTGCCATTTATATGTCTTTCTATCTTCACTTAAATTTTGGTGCCAAAGAGAGCTATGCAGAAATGCGTAAACGCGCCTTCCCGCTTCATTAAATGAAAGAAGTGTGTCAGTTGGGCATGACTGCAGCAGAAAAACCTCACAGGCCATTTTTGAGATTGGTAAATTGGAGAGGAAATGGGGAGTGATTGAAACTTAGGTTTGATGTCACTGATTACAGCTGTTCCAACGCTACTGCTGATTTGACAACAACAAAAAAAACCAAAAAAGTAAACTGATTCACTCTTTCTATTGTTCCCAATAAATTGAATAATGAAAGACCCATCTCTAGTCTGTTCTATTGTGCCAAATATTGTGGGTATTGTGCATTACTTTTATCCAGCTGAAAGTTAATTCTGAGTTACTCTGATGAAATCTAGCACGCTTTGAATTAAACAACAAACAAATAAATGAATAAAAAAAAAATTTTTAAATCAATAAACATGTTTGAATAAAATAAACAAGCAAACAAAAATGTTCGCTTTATGACAGTCCCCCCTCAGGAGCATACGGATGTTCCCATGGCTTGGGAACACACACATGCACACACGCATACACATTCACACACACACACACACACACACACACACACACATTTGTTCCTGTCTAGCCACTAAAGCCATTCATTTTCAACAGTATTTATTCAAGCTTTGGCCCTCTGGTGGAAGGGGGATGTGTGTGCGTTTATTCATCTCTTTATGCAACAAAAACCTTTCTCCCCCATGAAATTACATCAGCCGATGATGCAGTGATACACTTGCCTGAGATTTGCATGAAAATGGATGTCTGTAGTGGTGTAATTTTCAAGGAATCCAAGGGAATCTTGAAAAACAGAAATAGAAAAGGTTGCTGGTTTTAATTGGCTGCAGTGAGAGAAATTGAAGTGGCTGTCAGACTACCTGTACTGAAATGAATAATCATCACTAATAGAAAAAGGTTACCCCATTTGATCAAGCAGATGACACATTTTATTGTGTCAGTAAGCAGACTGCTCAATATCGCATTATGATTATTAGAATACATTCTGATAAATAAATATCTGGAAATGTTTATTAAAGTGTGTTTGTATAGCCAGCAGGAACTTCTTTTCAGTTTTCCTGCTGTTTCTTAGGTTGAAAGCTTTTAACTAAGGTTTAAAGAAAGAAGTCAGTTTCCCCTGACATGATCCATGATTATATTTGATACTTAACACTAACATTTTTTTTTCATTTTTTTGTGTTTCGTCAGGTTTTTGCAAGGATAGGACAGTGACAGCTAGGACAGTAAATCCTGACTTCTCTCTAGTCAACAGCCCATGGACAAGAGGGGTCCGCAGGATCTTCTTATGCAGCAGCCCTCTTTGAAACGGACCAGAATAGAAGCACCAAGTTAGTATGAAATTCTTCCTTCCCAGTTTTCTCTTACCCATGCCTATTTCGTGTCTTTCTGACTTTCACTTTTTCAGTGACTTAAAATTGTGGATAGGTTGGTAATTAATCTTTTGTCATAGCCATTTTGCAGATTTGTACCCAAAGAATGTGGTTTTACTCAGAAAATTTCTGCAAGATATTTAGTGTTTTCTTTTCAGTTTTATTTTACATTTTAAAAGATTGTTTACATGACCCACAAGTGACTTCCTCATTTATAAGTTTTGCTCTAGTTAATTTCTGTACATGAAAATGATTAAGAATGTTCTTATCAAATGTTTAATGGGGGGGGGGATTTTTTTTATATACTCCCATTTTAGATAATCATTATTAAATGTCTTGATTGTGTATAAGTACTAAAGTAGAATTAGATTTTTAAGAAAAGTTAGATTTTGTTGAACATGTCTTGTTTCAGTGTCTATCCGAGGACCAATTCCCAATGGACCTATGCATCCACGCCCTCTAGTGGCTTTGCTGGATGGGCGGGACTGCTCAGTAGAAATGCCCATTCTCAAGGATGTGGCAACTGTTGCTTTTTGCGATGCACAATCTACACAGGAAATTCATGAAAAGGTGGGGTTTTTCTGTTGTGTTTTTGAAAAAATGTTTTTCATCTAAACCAAACAACTCTTGTGATGTTGTTTTAATTAAAAGTATATAGAGTACCTTTTTCTCCGTCTTTATCTTCATTGGGGGGAGATGTCAGCAGTTAGTTCATTAGCTGTTTTAAAATTATGCGTTTTTTTCTTTCTTCTCCTTTTTATTTTTGAAATATTTTTTTTTCTGTTTTTTTGTTTTTTTAACCCTGCCAGCTATGTTCAAGCTGATAACAGCTGCTAGCCGGCTTAGTCAGCTACATGGTACAACTGAAAACAGGCTGTGCAGCAGAGCTGTCAGTGTCACTCGTCAGTTCGCTGCCATGTGGCATGAGCACTTCTCCACTGTCACTGTCAGCAACAAAATCATTTTCCGCCAACTGACTTTCAGTTAGACTTGCAGCTTGCTGTCCTGCACATCATGGTCTAAAGTGAGACTGCTGGTTACAATCTGAACTGGTTGAACTCACCATCATTCAGTTTAAGTTTTAAAAAGCCGCTGAAAAACGCTCCGATCCACATGAGAGTTGGTTCGACAATAAGGATGTTTCCAGCACATATGGCAGGAAGTGCTGGCTAAGTTTGGTGTTATTTATTGAAGAGTAGCGCAGTTTTGTTAATTTTAATGCTCAAGTCGCCAACCAGCACCAGCAACATTCTCTCTACAAGTCACCATGCAGCGACTGTGGTGTTCTTGCTGCAGGTCACCTTGCGATGACTTTAGCAACCAGAGGATTAGATAATTGCGACCTTGTTTTCTCCCATTCATGGCCCTTCAGCACCAACCATTTTTTGTCCAATGGCTGATATGTATATTGGTGTGTGTATGTTTTCTTTTCTTTTGTTTTTTAATTTTAAAAACGAATGTTGCTAGATTTTCTGTAACTGTACTATTCTAACAGGTGCAGAAGTGTCAGACTCTCAGTGTTTGATACATCAGTATACTAACAGATGAATTGAAAATGTAACTAAATTTGGAAAGTCGGTATGCTGACACATTCAATTCATGGAAAAAATCATTTAAAAGGTCTGGAATAATTTGTAGTTTGTGTCACTGTGTGTAAACACTTCAGATGTCACCAGTGTAAAAGTAGTAAAATTTATATCTATTTTTTTGTACATCTATTAAATGAAGCTGTGTATTTTTGTACAGGTATTAAATGAAGCTGTGGGTGCCTTGATGTGGCACACAATCACACTGACCAAAGAAGACTTGGACAAATTCAAAAGTCTGAGAGTCATCATCCGTATTGGCAGTGGCTTTGATAATGTGGATGTTAAGGCAGCTGGGGAAATGGGTAAGTGTTAATAATTTTCCTCTGGCAGTTGTGCACACCACTGTCTCAGAACTTACACTGACATTGCTCAGATGTTTGTATTTGTTTGGAAACAAAATTGGGCATATCATTTGGTGCGTGAACATCCTGTGAGTTCTCTGTAAGGCAGACGTATTGAATTATCTTTTTACTTTGTGTGTGTGTTTTTGTTTTAATAACAGAAATGATTGGAGGGTCACATGTATAAATGTGCTTGCTTGCCTACAATTAGACTTATGGATAGTGTTTAGTTCAGTGTGAAAAGGACTTGCAGTAAATGTAAATTGCTGATGGAGGAAGACAAGAGAGTTCATATTGAAAGTTACCTGTGATATTGCAGGCATAGCAGTATGCAATGTTCCTGGCTATGGAGTGGAAGAGGTGGCAGACTCAGCATTGTGTCTCATTCTCAACTTGTATCGCCGCACCTTCTGGTTGGCCAACATGGTGCGGGAAGGCAAGAAGATCAACGGGCCAGAACAACTTCGAGAAGCAGCTCAGGGCTCCGCTCGAATCAGAGGCGACACTTTGGGCATTGTGGGACTGGGTAAACACTTACGTTTGTGCTTAACTGTAAAAATGCTGTCTGTTCAGATGAGGAGCGTGATGTACTTCTTTGTGTCAACATGTGAAACTGATGATTAAAACCATTTGCTGTTCACATTCTTGAACACTTTTTGAAGATACGAATACAATGAAGTTTTCTGTGCTTGCACCATATTTGAATATACATCCATTATACACTTGTATGTTGCAGGGTCTTTTTTATTGTATTCAGTACTGTCTCTGAAGATTAACATTGGTCTTTTTATTTGATTGTATTCAGTACTGCTTAACGATAAGGCTTTTGCAGATAAGTGTGTTGTACTTCTTTGCGTCAACGTGGAAAACAGGATTAAAACCATTTGCTGTTCGCATTTTTGAATGCTTGAAGATATGAATACAATGAAGTTTTCTGTGCTTGTACCGTATTTGATTATATAGACATGTATGTTGTACTACAGATGGACATTTGTCTTTTTATTTAATTGTATTCAGTACTGTCTTTGCTTGTTAAAATCTGGAAACCAACAGATTTCAAGCTTGTTATAATCATAACCTTAGAGGTGTTAAACCTTTATTCCCCTAAACTATGATTAAAATGTTTGTCTTCTTTATTTGAGAAAGTTTCTTTTCAACTTCATTTTCCCATCGCTTTACTCACACTAGTGAGCTGTGGGTTTGGATATGCAAGGAGCATTAACACCAGAAGAATGTTTTTTTGTTGTTGCGTTTTTTGTTGTTGTTTTTTTTTAAGTTGTGAAAAGTGACTTTTAGTGGAAATATGTCCTATGTATGTTAACATTATGTATTGTATATCATTAGCAATAAGACTACCATATTCCTTTTTTCCCATGATTTTTTGTTTGTTATTTGACCCTCTTGTTTAATCCTCTTCCCCCCAACACCCCATTTCCAGGTCGAGTTGGAACAGCTGTAGCGATCCGTGCTAAAGTATTTGGCTTCAACGTCATATTTTATGATCCATACCTTGCAGACGGCATTGAAAAATCGCTGGGTATGTTGATTGTAATGTTACAATTAAAGGAAACTTGAAGTTTGTATCATTGATTGTACACAGTAAAACTTAATGAGCCTTCCTTTTTGTGATGAAAAACATTGCTGGGAAGATTTTTGTATTTTGAAATGCGCTAGGGGTGTTTTGACTGTTACGAAACTTGTTAGATTTATCTTGTCTCACTAACATGCATGAATAGGAAAATCGTCTTGTGAAGTGATTAGTGTTGTATCGAATGCTTCATTTCATTATAAATGATTGTGTCTTCCAGGTCTGAGAGATTGCCTGAAATGTTGAGTTGTTGATAGGTTAGATTACTAGTCCTTGTCCTCCCACTTTAATTCAGCACTTGATAGAAAGATGTTATCTAGGTCTTTAAGAAATATTTATCTATATTTTGGTCATGGAGTTTGATTCCACTGCCTTAAAATCAGATTTGTGACTGTCTACTGCCTTTTGACAGCTGTTATCATATCTACATTTTTATGTTATTTTTGTGATACTGTACACCGAAGGGTGTTTTCATGCAGGAAGCATTCTGTTTATTTTTAAACCATTACTGGGAATGAGGGAATATGCTTGATACTACTTGTTTTAAACAATTTCTTGAAGTAAGTTAATGTTTTGCACACAAACAGTTTGCATGTAAAAACTTTGAAAGTGTTTGTGTTTCAGGAATCACGCGAGTGTACACATTGCAGGAGCTTCTGTTCCAGAGTGACTGTGTGTCCTTGCACTGCAGCCTTAACGAACACAACCACCACTTGATCAATGACTACACAATAAAACAGATGAGACCAGGTTTGTAGCTCCATGTGAAGTTTTACCATTTAGTGTACTTTTTGGCAGTTGAATCTCTGTGTGGATATTCATCATTATGAGTGGTATAGAAAGTCCCATACAAGTGTTTGTTACTTACATTTTTATTGTCATGAGCATATCATTGGAAGTATTATTTCCCTCCCCTACATGACATTGGGTAATTTGTTTGTGGTCCTGAGCCACTTGGGATTTGATCTGCCTGCAAAAATCAATGACAGTTTGTTAGATGTACCATCAAGAGTGTAAAATTGTCACAGTCTTTATTGAAAAATGTTGGGTCATGCACTGCTGTGTTTTGTCTCTTCCTGTACTTCCCAAGTTTTGTGAATCCAGCTTTTTCCTGTCACAGAAACATCATGGCCACTCACCAAACATTCATTATGAAATGAGTATACATTTTTAGACCCATGTATTTACACTTGTATGTTAAAAAAGAATTCTTAAAGTGTATGAACATATATGTGTTTTCTGTTTTAAGCAGTTGCATTTAGGATTACATTAAACATACTGTGAATTTTCATCACCTTTCTGAATGAATGTTTGACATATGTTGTTTTGATACAGTATACAGTTTGGTTCATGTGTTCAGGTGCATTCTTGATCAACACAGCAAGAGGTGGTCTCGTAGATGAACAGGCCCTTGCCGCTGCTCTCAAAGATGGACGCATCCGTGCTGCTGCACTGGATGTGCAAGAAAGTGAGCCCTTCAATCTTGCAGCCAGTGAGTATTGTATTATTTCTGGCGGATGCTGGATTTGCTGACCTGTCTACCATACTCCTAGGTGGTTGTAGGGATGCCTTTGTCTGGAGCTGTCTGCCTGAAGAAAATGCTCTTCGAGAATCTGTTTGCAACATCCATTATTGTGTTGTTGATTTTTGTGATTGTTTTTATTTGCAAACATATTGCTAGTTGTACATCCAGGGTTTTTTTGTTTGTTTTTTTCTCTTGGATTTATTTTCATACCAGATTATTGTCCTGAATACAAAGCTGATTTTGTCTTTATCCATTATTCATAATGAATAAGTCCATCTTTAATGCAGCATGCTGAATCAAAACGCTTTTCTCCCCTTCAGCCTTTTGATTTTTCTTCTTTGAGAATAATGTGTATTTCTGGGTGTGTGTTGCAGGCCCACTAAAGGACTGTCCAAATCTGATGATAACCCCCCACTCGTCATTCTACAGTGAGCAGAGCGTGTCAGAACTTCGAGAAATGGCAGCAGGGGAAGTGAGGAGAGCAATTCTGGGCAGAATTCCTGACAATCTCCGGAACTGTGTAAACAAAGAGTATTTTCCGTCTCCAGGTGTGTTGCAACAAATACTTTATTCTGGTCTCTTGGAATTTATAACACAAGATTTGGACCTTTTTCTCTTGCAGTAGTCATTTTATCATTATTAAAGTTAAAATAGTATTCTAGAATACATCTGCTAGCAGCAGCAAAATTCTGTCATTTGATAGGATATTAATCTGAATATATTGTGGGAATGTTTTCAGTTCATCAGGGAGGAAGGTGGTAGAATGGTTAAGACACACATCTGCCAGTTAATTGTCCGTGAGGGTCTGAGTTTTAGTTCCGGTCTTGCTGTTTCTCCCAAGTTTGACTGGAAAATGAAACTGAGTGTCTTGTCATTTAGATGAGGCAATAAATAGAGGTCCAGTGTGTAGCATGCACTTTACACTCTGGAAAAGAACCCACAGCAACAAAAGAGTTGTCCTCTGGCAAAATTCTACAACAGAAATCCACTCTTGATAGGTGCACAAATACACTCAAGACCAAGGTGCGTTTAGTTATGCTGCTGGTCTGGCATCTGCCTAGCAGGTGTGGTGTAGCGTATGTGGATTTTTGACCGAATGCAGTGATGCATTCTTGGGAAATTGAAAACCAGCTTTCAAGTAATAACTTCGTAGGAGTAACACAAAAGTTTTGCTGAGCTTCATTAATCTTAATGATTACATGTTTCAGTTGGAGATATTGCATGTTTGTCTCATGTTAGAAATGGACAAAATTTATGAAAAACAATTCTGCATTGTGTGTATTCAGAAAAATTATCTTCATTGTGAACTTCAGTTGTCAGCAGATGTGATTTACTGTCAAAACTATTTTTCAGGCCAAAAATAAATGTGATGCATTTGGTTGCTGTTGTGCAGGAGCAGGACAACCGGGACAGTTGTTTGACCCCCACCCTGCTCCGCGGTAAGGAGACCAGGCAGCCCATGGCTCCCGCCCCTTCTGACAGCAGTTGGTGTGCAGAGAGGGTGCTATAACAGGGCTGGCTTATCACTTTTGTACTTAATCCTGGCATCTAAAGCAGGGCTCTTGACTTTAGGACATTGGACCAAAGCTGGAGGGATCCAAGCATGTGAACTGTGCTCGGTGGATGTGTGCTTTGCATTGCAATGTTACCAAACCAGTTTTAGCAGATGCTCCAGGTTGAAAAATAGGATTGGACTAGTAAATTGCTTGCCAAAGATTTGATCGACACAAAAGACTAATGTAGGCTAATAATGGTGATGTGCCCAGGCCTTCTCTATGGATTTCAGGACATCGCTTGAGTACCAAGTGTAGAACACAGGTGGTGCCTCCCATGAGTCATTGCATCTGAGCTGTAAAGTTGTCATCTGTGTTGAAGTTACTGTGTGGTAAGATAAGGAAAAAGTGATTTAAATCCAGTATATTTTTGCTGATTTGCATGTTTTGTCATTGGAATTGAGATTATGTTATCTACAGCAAATTAAGTAATTGGAATGGTTTCTAAAGTTTATATGGTTTTTATTAGAAACAAGAATTACAGTGACAATTTGTGTGAATATGTTGAAATGACAGGTTTTTTTAACAGCATCAAAATGCAGTTGTAGAAGATGACCGTGAAAAATCTGACATTGGATGTTTTTCACTCTGTTAAGAATGTCACTTTATCAGCAACCCTGGTATTACAACACACTGAATTTATTTTTCATGAAAATGTCAAACTGCCATCAACGTCAACATGAATAATATTTGCCTGACCACTTAGGGTATCTGGACATTGTCTTTCATGTCTTGGTTATTGTTGTTAGGGCATACAGCTGTAATTTTGTTTTAATTAAAAAAATTTATAACTTTATGGAATATAAACGATGGTTACACATATAAAAAATAAAAAAAAAAAAACAAGAAAACTTGTTCTGTGTACTAAAACTGTTTCAGAATGAAGGCAGTTTCCAGTTAAGACTGCTTGATGATATAATGACAAAAAAAATTTGCACAGTGAAATATAGTATAAAGACTGCTAATGTCATAACAGTGAAATTTGTCGCGCAAGAAATCTAGCAATACAAAAAACTTGCACCATGGATGGAGTCATTTTTTATTCCCATTTCAGTTCTTCGTCCCAACTTGTCCAGATTGATGTTTGGGAGAAAAACTATATTTGGACACAAAAATGGAAATAACCGATCTGTCTCCAGCAAAGTTCATTGCGGTTTTTTCTTCTTCTTTTTTTTTCTTTTTATGACAAGCTTTTGACTTATCACATTTTTTCAGGCAATCTCTAAACAAGGAATGAACATGAAAAGGTAACTTTGGAAAGAAGAAAAAAAAAATGGCTTGATCATAATTTGTGAAAATGACTGTGACAAATTCAATAAGAGACATTTATGTCCTTATATTTGACACAGCCGGGCATGTATACTTTAGCAAACAAAAAATTATAATGAGAATAAAACAAATTCTGACGGACCATAGTACCACTTGTGTTCAGTATGGCCCTTTCTTTTTCACAGGTCTTCCCATTATTTTGAATCATTCTAATATATGAACATAATTTTAGGCTTTGCTTCAGTTTTTGTTTTTTTTGTGGGTTTTTTTTTTGTTTTTGTTTTGTTTTTTGCTGTTCTTGCTTTTTCCTTCATCCTGTTTCTGCCATGTTGAGGTCAGCTCCTGATACAGGACAATACAAACAGGCAAATGAAAGAATAATTGCAACATGTCCACAAAGGAATTGTGTGAACAACCTCAGTTGTTGTGTTTTTTGTTGTTGTTTTTGGCGCAGTGTTAGATGTATGTGTGTGTGTGTGTGCATTAAAGCAGCAGTTGATAAATTCAAGAACTTGAATTCATTCAGAAGCATGAGCACTCATATAGGTACAGACCCAGTTTGCTCTCTGTCACCATTTTAGACCACAGCACTAGTATCTTTAGAATTGGATATTCAGTACTTAAACTTTATCAGTATTTTACATGAAATGTCCATCAGTATACAAGCCCTTTTAATCAAATCCAAAAGCTTCCAAGAACAGTTATGGAATCAGCTTGCCATGCGTTTGGAACGTTTTGAAGAAAAAAATTTTTGTGGTGACTGTGTGAACGCAAGTATTTTATTGATATGTAGACCTACACACGGGTGCTGGAATATTACACTGTCAGTGCAGTAGCTGTGCAGTTTCCTCTACTTGTTGGTCTCAAATTGATCTGAAAGGAATGGTTTTGTTGACTCCATACACAGAAATATGGAGTCTTGCTGTGTGTGTGTATACATTAGCTTTTTCTTCTTTATTTTTTCCTTTTATTTCCTTTATATGCTTGGATAGATTTGATAGTCTTTGCCAAGTTTTCCCCCTAATCCTCCAGTCACTTTTTATTTTTTAAGATCAAGTCAGAAAACAAGTGAAATGAATTAGCATAAAATATTTATGTTGTTTATTTAGAAATAATTTGGTACCTTCTGAATTGTCAGTAGCTGTGGATAGCGAGAGATGAAAATGTTGGGTTGTGTAACTTCAGAATGTTTTTTTATGCACTGTTACATGGCAGCAAGTACTCAGTGAATTATTTGGGGATATACTGTGGCATTTTCAGTTGACAACCAAATACATTCATTTCACAATTTAGCAGTTCTTATAATAAATATTTGTTGTTCTTGATGTTTGTCTGCAATGGTTTTATCTCTCCCTCTCCCCTCTTTGTGTATGTGAGGGTGTTTTTTTTTTTCCACAAAGAAAGAAAATTAAGAAGACAAGGCAGCTATTTGATGCAGAATGAATCTACTTCTCCCTCCACATGCCATAAAAAGTTATGTCATCTAAATGGTTCAGGATAATATTTCTCCAAACTGGTTAAGCAGACAATTTGATTTAAAGAGTCATTTTAGATGTTGAAATAGATTACAACAAGGTTATAGTTTGAAAATTACCGTTGAAAATACCAGATACTGTGTATTATGATGTACATTTAGTAGCGGTTGTTTCTTCTTTCAGTCTTTGGTATGGTTGTGAGAGAGAGTGGAGACTTTTGAAAATCAGAATCCTGCTGGCACATCTCTGCTTTTTTTTCTTTTCCATTTTTTTCTTCTTTTTTTTTTCTTTTTTTTAGCAGAAACAGAAAAGTCTTCACAAGACCAAGGATTTTTTCTAAAGCAGAATTTAACCATTCTATGCATAAGACTTAATATTTGGGGTCAACACCAAGATGTTTTCTAAGTGGGATTTGTGTGGTTTTGAAAGACTGTATGCTGATTCAATGATTATCATTCTTTCATTCATCACTGTTTTCATGTTTAACTATTTTTATTTTGGTGTTTGTCATTGTTCATTCCTGTTAGAAAGTAGTATTGATTCTTCTGTAGCAAGCTTGTATGGGATCTGATCTTGGAGTGGTATTTTTGGTTCACTGTCAAAGTAGATGTGTATATGTTACTCTCTGTATGTTCTTTTTTTTCCTTTTCCTTTTTTTTTTTTTTTTTCTCCTACCACTCCTTCATTTTGTTCCCTTTCCTTTATTAAGATTTTATATTCACATATGACTCAGCAGGCATTCACACACATGCACGCCCACACGCAAAATGTCTCTTCATGTTCTTTTAATTACATCCATCATTCATCAATCCATGATCAGTGTTATTTCATTCATCATTTTGAATAATAAAATGTCATGAATGTTTTCATTGGTATGTTTGGCTTTCAGAGAAAAAGTGTCTTTAGTAGTTATATGTAGTCTGATACAAAGTGATAGATGCAAATGTTTCATAACTTCAGTAATACCATGAATGAGGCTCAAGTTTGTTCAGATATTTGTATCTCACAGAGTAGATGGGGAGGTTTTGTGCATATTTTCAGTGGGTATTTTATGAATCATTTGGTCCAAGCAACACTGTTTTTAATTTAGAATCATTTGGTCCAAGCAACACTGAAATTAATCCTGTGTTGAATCGTGTTTTCATAGGTGAAAGTAGTGATGAATTATTTTCATAGGTTGCATATTGACTGATCCTGCAGTTGCCTAGAATTGGATGCACACAGTCACCTATCAACAGATGCACGCATAGGCGCACAACACAGTTTGCCTGTTTTGTTTTTTTTTAAGTGAGGAACTGCAGGGGAAAAAAGCAATTTCAGGCCAATGCTGCAAAGCTGCTTTGAGCACAATCCATCAGGTTGCACACTGGTAAAGAAAAGCCTTGGAGGAACCAACACAGAACAAGCTAGTTGATATGACAAGCGTAATAGCCAAATGTTCAGAGTATTGAACACAAATCTGAGGCTCCTAGATTTCAAACTGTTGAAGTGCCTTTGAAAATAGATTTTTACAATTTCATACATTATATTTCTATAGGGAGCTTGTTTATTTTTTCAATCTCATACATCATAGAAAAAGGGAGCTTGTTTTCTGGCAAAAGATTATCAGCAGACTCGAACAACCTTGCCAGATCACATTAGATCTCAACTGAGACACCGACCCATATCACTTTAATCATCAAAGTTAGCTGTGCGCATGCACACTTGGGGAACAACCAGACGTCTAGTGGGCTAAACAATAAGAGAATGGGCACACCTAGCTCTTGTATGACCAGTTTTTCAGTTGATGTGCCTATGAGACCTCCACACCACTGAAGACATAAGCTGAGTGGGTAAATTGTAAAGAACAGCAGGATGGGTGGACAATTGCTGCTGTGAGACTGATGCTAAAGCTATGTGTAGCAACCTATGCTTCCACTCAAGGATATACACTTCAATTCAAGATAAGAAACTCTCTACAAAGCTATTGTCTGTTTTTAGGATATTTGCAAGCATGACCAGAAGGAACAGCATTACATTTTAAAAATAAATTACTTTCTACATTTTAGATTCTGGAAAACACCGAGGAATTTATCAATAGTAGTCTTCAGACAGGCAAAAAGCAAAGGACAGTGACATTTCATAAAGTTCAAAATCTAACATATCTGTAGACTTAAGCGAATGGTCTGTTTTGACAAGCTAACATGGAGGACAGCTAAAAAATTTTTTTTTTTTTTTTTTTTGTATGATTTGTCATGGTAATTATGACGAGACAAAAGAGCTCCATTCGCCCTTAAGTCATAGTTATTGTGACGTGACTGAGAGCTCTGTTAAGACCTTGAGTGGTGACTGATAGTTAGAGGCCTATGACATGACTTTCTGGGTTCTCTGTCCAAGTTTTATTATTACTATCCACAGAACCTCAGTCTATAAATCCCATTTATGTCGGAAACACATAGTGAACAGAACTTCGCCTTCAGCCTTATAGGAGAGGGACTAAGAGTTGAAAAATGTTTTATTAAAAAATAAAGCAAAAATAAAGTCACTTATTTCATAATATGAAAACAACACATTTCAATCTAGAGTGAAAAATCACATGATCATTGGAGGGGGTTGTGGGGGCCAAAAGGTGTAAGAGGAAGAAAGGTGCATACCGTAATCACAATAACTGTGAATTGTTATTGTGATACAAACTGTAAAAAAACAAAACATTTGATATACAAATATGCAAATGTTTTTGTTTTTTATCCTACCTTTACCATCCCAAAGGGGGATGGGTGGGGGGTGTAGGAATTTCTCTTCATGAAATGGTAAAGGTACACAGGAATGGAAATTCAAAACTTACACACATGCACATATTTTCAGGGCAACAATGCAAGTATGAAAACGTGTGAGCAGTAAAACAAATATAATTATTTAATTTAAAAGAAACCAAGAACGAATTTATCTGATGATATGGTGGTCAACTCCAAGGGAGGCACTGAGTCTGGCTTTATGGCTAAGACAACAATGACAAGGGGTGTTTTAGAAGGTGGTGTCCTGCCTTTGTTAAGATAGAACAGGTAGAACAACTACAAAGAAGATTCTCCTACCCATTTCCCATCGACTGAGAGGAACAAAACTTGGATACCACCAAGACACCTCTCCCATCCCTTTAAGCAGCTGTGAAGACCTTGCCTGCAGAAGTCTGCAGGTTGCGCCAAAAGCCGTGGCTAGGAAATAAGGGTTTCATCGTCTGAGAAGTTCTTGCATGCCCTTCAAAAATGACTTCATTGTTTGAAAGAGGTGGAGGACAGATGGTGGGAGGTCGGAAGAGTAGAGGGGAGTGGGGGGGATAGAAAGGACCGCTCTACATTCAACTGGCTCCATTATCACACCTTACTCCACCATAGCACCTGTTGTGAGTAAAGAGATATGAATAACCTTGTGAACTATAGAGATTATACATTATATTATACATGTGCAGTTTCAGCCTCCTACAATAACCAGTAGTCAGGGGAAATATGTGAGGAACATCCTTCATAAAAACCACTGAAGTTACTGATTATCAGAAGTGCAGGATGTGCGTTGGTGTGTAGACACATCACCATGGCTGCCTAATTTTGATTGCTCCCTGTGAACTGCTGAAACCGGGATAGCAACAGAACAACGAGCGGCATGAAGCAATGTCACTGAAATGGTGCTGAAGATATGGCAGGAAAAAAAGAACAAAACTTGACACAACAGAGGTCTGATTATTTTCAAGCAGATGCTAAAGGTCTAAAGAGTCCACTGATATTGAGCACAATAAATTGATTTCAATAGATAGTCGGTACGCTCTGTCCCCAATTCCTGGTAGACATTGAGACCACCACACCTAGTCCCAGTCCTACCCTGTCCCCTCCTGCAGAACAGAGTACCACAAATATTCCTTCTTTCCAAGGACCATTCTGGAGTGGAATGTGCACCCAGACAGTGTAGCATCTTCTTCTTCCTTTATATGGCCAACATCATTTTACTGTCATAGTTTGGGGAGATTGCCGAAGATTGCGCTGTTGTGAGGATTAAAAAAAAAAAAAGAATTTTGTTTGGTGGCCTGGCCAGCCAGTGCACGTTCAGTGTGCACCGACATGATGCCAAGCCTCTGCAGCAGCCGTGGATGGGGGGAACAGGAGTAGAAAAGTAACTGGGAGGAGTGGCAGGAGGGGGAGGGGAGGGGATTGTGGGGGACGGTGGTCAGGAGGAGGGGTGAGGGGGGTTGTTCCAGGTTCTAGAGATGGGAGGCCAGCCTGGATTTGAAGCAGTCCAGTGACTCAGCCGTCACAACCTTCTGAGGCAACTTGTTCCATTCTGGTATGGTCCTCGGGAAGAACGTCATCTGCTTGTACTGTGTCGTGCAGGTGGGGATGTCGTAGCTCAGGTCGTTATTTGTCCTGGAGCTCAGCCTGCTGTCAGATGGTTTGGGCAGGCACATGGAGTTAATGGAGATGAGACCATGGTGGTATTTGTAAAACATCTCCAAGTGGGCTTTCATACAACGCTGTTGCAGGGAAGGCCAGTTGAGAGAGTCAAGGATGGAGTCCCTGCATGATGTTTGGCGGTGGCGATTCGACACCCATCTTGTTGCTCTTTGTTGAATCTTCTCGAGGACCTCAATCTTGTTTGCAGTGTAGGGATCCCAGACGGTGGCTGCATACTCGAGAAGCAGGTGAACAAGGGCTTTGTACGCAGTTTCCTTAGCCTTCTTGTTGCTGATCTTGAGGTTGCACCGGACGAAGCCTAGAGTCTTGCTGGCTTTCTTTGTGATGGAGTCAATGTGAGATTCCCACTGCATGTTGTCCTGGATGTTAACACCAAGGTACTTAGTGGTGTTGACATTTTCAAGGTTCTGTCCATGTAGCTTATACACGGGCAATCTTGTTCTGCTTCCGAGAGACTCTCAGCATTGAGCACTTCTGTGGATGAACTCCATGAACCACTTCTCCTCCCAGGTGGCAAGGGAGTGTAGATCTTCTTGCAGCACTCACTTGTCATTTTTCTTCATGATGGTCTTGCTGCACATGGTGTCATCGGCAAATAGGTGGATCCACAACTTGATGCCATCAGGAAGGTCGTTTATGTATAAGAGAAAAAGACTTGGCCCTAGGACCAAGCCTTGGGGGACGCCAGATTCCACAGGTAGGAAGTTAGATATTGTTCCCTCCACCACCACAGCTTGCTGTCTGCAAAGAAGTTCTTGATCCAGGCATTGGTGCGGCCTCTGATGCCGTAACGACGTAGTTTGTGGACAAGTAGGGTATGGCTAACTTTGTCGAATGCTTTTGAGAAGTCGAGGACGATAGTGTCCTCCTGGTTTCCCTTCTCGATTTCTCTGGTCGCTTCGTCCACATACCCTAAGAGTTGAGTCTCACATGACTGTCCGCGTCGAAAGCCGTGCTGCCCTGGGCAGAGAATCTCATTGTTCTCGAAATGGGACATGATATGGCTGGTGATATGTTCCATCAGTTTGCAAGCTATGCAGGTGAGGGAGATGGGGCGGTAATTGGCTGCATTATATCTTTCTCCCTTTTTGAATACAGGTGTGATGTTGGCCTGTTTCCAGTCCTGTGGCAGGGTACCAGAGGAGTATGAGATGCAGTAGAGCAGGGTGAGGGCTGGAGTGATCTCCTCTGCGACCATCTTCAAAAGTCTGGGAGTAATGCCGTCTGGGCCACAGGCTTTATTGGGGTCAAGGTTGAGCAGGAGTTTCTTCACTCCATCTTCTGTGATTTTGTTGTTGTCGCATGCTGGATAGTCTGGAAGTTTTGGTCCAGGGGGGGCACCACTGTTTAAACTCTTAAGCTGTGATGGTCTCTTTGGGGCTGAATACAGAGTGGAACTGGGTGTTCAGGATCTGTGCTTGCTCCTTGAGGTCGGAGACGAGTTTCCCGCCCACTCCTTCCGTTCTTCTTGCTTTAATGAAGCTCCAGAACTTCTTCTTAGAGGTGGTCTGGCTTTCTCCTTCATCAGAGATCAGGCCTTCTACGTGTCTCCAGTAGGCGCGACGTAGACGTTTCTGGATAAGGCGCTTAAGTGCCTTGAATTCCTGTCGTAGGGCCTCAGCTCCGTTTTTCCTCATGCGCTTGTGGATCCTGTCTCGTCTACGTATGAGTTTCTTGGTCTCGTAGTCAACCCAGGGGAGGCTTGGTTTGTGTCTGGTTTGTTTATGGGGGACGTGGTCTGAGAGGGCCTGGCTCAGGCCAAAGCGGATTTCAGACCATACTTCCTCAACACTGCTCCTCTCGTCAAAGGTTGACATAATGTGATCGTTCATCTTCTGTGCTGCCTCTTTTAGCGGCTCCTTACATTCCTCAGTGTAGATGGGAATGAGTCACTGGGGTTGGCGTTTCTTTGGGGGATGGATTTGCAACTGCATGTACACTGTGTCATGGTCAGCAATGCCAGGGAGTGTTTCAGTTCTTGGGACAAGGCTGGGATGGTTTGTGAGGAAAAAGTCCAGTGTATTATTTCCTTTTGTTGGCTCCATTGCCATCTGCTCCCAGCCTACATCATTGATGGCGTCCATAAACTGTCGGTGGGTCTCTGGTTTGGGGCATTCCTTCTTTAGCGTCTTGGTGGGCCAGTGCCAGCCTGGTAGGTTAAAATCGCCACCGGCAACGATGATGGCATTTTTGTATGAGTGCGAAGCAAGACAGGCAGATTTCACAATCGCGTTCATGCTCTCGGTGTACTCTGTGTAGGGGTGGTAGAAGCAGCAAACCAGTAGTAGTGTGCGCCGTCCTTTTCATCTTGATCTCCACCCAAAGGTTTTCGTAACTCGCGGAGAGTTCGGGCATCTCATGGGAGGTCAGGTCTTCTGAGACAAGGATAAAAACACCTCCCCCATTCTCTTTATCCCATTCACCTGATGGTCTGTCTCTGCGATAGATGTTGAACTTCCCCTGGGGAAGATGTTTTTTTTTTTTTTTTTCCCAGGGAAATCAGACATTTCCGTCATCAGGGATGACTGGTCTATACTGAGACCATCCTTATTGTGTTGTGTCTGTAATGTACTTTGTATTTGGTTATGTCCATTTTTGTCTGTTAATTAATGGTTCAGAGTTGGCTGTTCGCTATTGTATGTTTCTGTATGTCTGTGGGTTCTCTTCTCGTGTTTTCTGTCATTGTCTCTTGCCCTTCGGGTTCGTCGCCTTGTATCCTCTAACTTCATCTTCAGAGCTGCAGCTTG
Source organism: Babylonia areolata (assembly GCF_041734735.1). Classification (NCBI taxonomy): domain Eukaryota; kingdom Metazoa; phylum Mollusca; class Gastropoda; order Neogastropoda; family Buccinidae; genus Babylonia; species Babylonia areolata. The sequence continues at coordinate 11,478,561 of NC_134877.1, forward strand.
TTTAGTTGTTGTTGTCCTGGGCTTATTCTTCCATCCTGCTGATACATTTTATCTTCTTCATCTGGTTCTTCCACTGGTTGTTGCCCGGTGTCGTCTTTTCATCGTACTGCATTTCCCGTCCATCTCCTCTTCTTTGTTTTCTTCACGTTTGGTGGCAGGCCAGGGGGGGTGTCTGGTCCTTCATGTATTGCCATTAGTATGGGAATGAGCATACACGTGTAAAGTGCGTGTGAATGTGTGGGGTGAGTGCGCGCGTTTGTGTGTGTGTGTGTGATCCTATTTTTGCTCGTCATCATTTTTCCCTTTTGGTCCCTAAATCTACTTTATTTCCTTAGATACATACATACATATATAAATCTCTCTCTCTCTCTCTCTCTCTCTCTCTCTCTCTCTCTCTCTCTCTCTCTCTCTCTCTCCCTGGGGAAGATTTATGCGTTGGAATGGGACTGGTTCAGCCATGATTCTGTGCCGACAATGATGTCTGGTCTTGTGGCTTGAATAAGGTTGCTGAATTCGGCTACCTTACCAACGATAGAGTAGCATTCACATTCAGGAAGCGGAGGGGTCGCCTGCTGTGTTTGTCTTGCTTACTTGCTCTAGAGGGTGTGGAAGTATGGAGTGGTTTGAAGGGGCTGTTTATGTTGGAGCAATTGGATGTGTCACTGTGACGACTGTCAGATATTTCACAGATATGGGTGGTACCTACACCATGCAAGTCAAAGGCAATGGTACTGTAGTTGGCATTGGCGCAAACAACGCAGTGCCAGGTGTTTGCGCAGTGCCAGGTGATATCGCTTCTGCCAAGGAGGTCGTAGAATCCACTGCCGGTATGCTGGCATTTTGCATGGAACCACTGCCCACAAGACTCACATTCAACATCTATTTGGTCCCAGGTAACAGTGCGGTCACAGGCACTTTGGGTAGCGGGAGTCCGTGTCTTTATTTGAGGGTCATGGGGTTGCAAGCCATCTGCACCCTCTCTCACTGATCTGAAAATAAGAGTTCCATCTATCTTTAGAGAGACATTATTGCACCAAATCTGAACAGATTTTTTTCCGGAGTGTCCTCCATTAAGTGTTAGTAATCTTCAAGATGAATGTGTCCACCTGAAGGAAGAATACACACATAAATTTATACACTCAAACATCTATACGTGTTCACCTGAAGGAAGAATACACACACACACACACACACACACACATATATATATATATATATATATATATATATATATATATATATATATATATATGCTTGCTTGTAAAAATGAATAAAGATGGGGACTACTTTTTTTATTATTTTTTTTAATGATGTACCATGGGTTCTACTTTCGGTTTTTAAAACAGAAAAGGGAGAGCACTGAAGAATTACATTTTTTCAACATGGCGGCAAACTACGACTTGATTGTTATCCACGGTCCACCGTCACCTGTAATGGAACTGGAGTGAATTTCTTGATTCACAGATATTATTTATACAAAATAGGATATTAGCTTCAATGCATTATAAATGAATGCCATCAATTAACGATGACTGCCGAAATTTAACAGCGACAAGGACGAAGATCACTGCCACAAAGATGTAGCAGTGCTCTACATTATTATCGGAATGAAAATGGTTGCTTAAAAGTAACACCAACCTGGGCTCCAGCCAAGAATTAGATTTATCATAAACCCAACACACAGGTTGCTTACAAGTAACACCAACCTGGGCTCCATCCAAGAATTAGATTTATTATAACCCCAAAACACAAACGATTAGCGCGTAGTTGTGTCACAAAATTGATTTGCAATTGGGAGATCGGGAGAACATGTTCTTTGGTGAAATAATCACTGTACTGAAGTCTAAATGAGGGTAAGAGGCATCTACTGAACAGGGCAAACGAGGGTGTGGGGAGGGGGGGGAGTACAAGTTTAGATATTCGTTCATTCAATACAGCAAAAGACAGTAAAATCCAAATCAGCGAGTGACAGCAAAAAAACAACAAAACAAAAAAACCCAGAAAATTATGTAACATGCCGGCACATATTAAGACTTCAAATTTGAAGGCAGTATCTTCTTAATGGTAAAAGATAACATAAGGCAGAGCAGTTTGGTAAGGGCATGGCAAGGAGCAGAGTGGCGGGGAATGGGGTTTTCGGGTGATAAATTTTTGCTTGCAAATTTTGTTTTATGAGTTAATATTCGAGTGGAGTAGAGGATTATGGTTCAATGTACTCACTGTTTGGTTTCAGGCAATTCCAGGCATATTAAAACAAAGACTATCCAATTTTGAAGGATATGTCCATGTGTATCCAGCACAGCTGTACAAAGATCATCCAGGGTTTGGTGTGAGAGACATTGCCAGCTATGTCCTTGGTCTTCTTAAAGAGGTGAATCACCACATGCACAAAAAAGAAAAGAATGAATGAAGACAAACAGAAGTGAATTTGTGCAGGAGAGGAGACTGGAGTGAAGGAAGGAGGAGAGCAGCCAACAGTTGTTAGGATCAGTAGTAATTCAGCTTATTAGGTGTATTAGTATTGGAAGGAGAACACATTTTTACATTTGGATTTTTTTTCAAAACGAGCAGTAAAGAAAAAAGAAAAGAAAAAAAAAAGAAAAAAAAAAGAGTGAGCAAGTTAACACTTATTTACATCACAGTTCAAAGTGAAGTCACTTGTACAAAACCTTAGATAAACAGGGTATCTTTATAGGTGTTCACAGTTTCTGTAATCTTTGATGCCCTGCTCACATTGTGACATAAGGTTTGAGACCTGTCCACTTTCATGCTTGCGGTGAGTTCCTGTCAGACAGCAGACTCATTCATGGTGTATTTGTTTTAGAGATGAGGTGGCAGTCTCTCCCCACCCCCACCCCACCCTCCCTTCCCCTTGCACCCCTGGAGGGGACGGTCACTCAGCCTGTGTCCGTGGCTAAGCAATTATTGTCATCACCTGGGGCCTAATAGTAAGTTATGAATGTACATGTAAAGAACATTTTAGATTACTTACTATTTACAATTAATCAATAATAATAATGAAATGCTCTTCTACAGTGCTGTCCCCTCACTGAGAGGCTCACGGTGCTTCACAAATTAGATATAGCAATAAAGAAACAGTTCTCATGAAAATTAAAAAAACAAACAATCACTCATGGCGCTCCACAAAATACATGTTACAAAAGAGAAGCAACAGTCATGAAAAAAGAATTAACTACGATGCACACAGTGACACATTTACACGCACACACATGCAGGTGCTTGCATGATTACATGTGCATGTGTGCACACATACATACACACATCATAATAATAATAATGTTATATTCTGAAAATCTTGAGTCAAAAGTCAAAGGAATTACGAATGTCCTCTACTCGAGTTAATTTAGTATGAAATTAAAAAAACAGTGATAGCAGAAATAGAAATAAGCCGCAATGTTACCATTTGTATCAAAAGACACAAAACTATGTTTTGATATTTTTTTATTGGGCAAGATGAACTTTCTTTTTTTCAGATTTGATACCAATGATAGACTTTGAATGAATCTTGTCTCAAGTTGACAAGTTAGATTGTTCTCTGTATAAATGAGGGCCATGCTAAACATATTTTTTTATGATTCGTATAACACAGTATTATACTGAAAATCTCTGTGTTAGTGTGTGAATTTTTCTGATGTATAATCAGCCATTTGGATAGTATATTCATTTGCTTTTTTTTTTTTTGCTTTTTTTTTTTTAACACAATCACAAGAATATTTTATTATATTTGGAATATAATGGAAATATTTTGTTATTTTGCAGCACAGGAGAGTGGTTGTTGAAGACAGCTGCTCAGAAGGAGGTGTCAGAAACTGTCTTCTCAAAGTTATTCCCAGCAAGGTGAAATACAAGTCTTTACAAGTTACACTATGGCTATTGTCTGAATTCAACTTAGATTGCCCCAGTTTCTGATTTGGGTTTGACTTGTGAAGGCACTTGACTAAGACAGAAATCCATGTCAGATATTTTTGATTTTTCAGTTTTTAACATAATGTATTCATTGATGTGCACTCATTACACTTCTGTTTTATTGTTGATGTCAGTGGTATGGCATTCATTCTGTATGGAGAAAAGGACATATTTATGTGTCACGTGTGCATCCCTCGATTTGAAACAGTGTTTAAGATAAAATGTCCAGCATTTTCCCCACCAGATTGTGATTTTGGATGTGTTTGTTTGTGAATGAGTGTTAGCACCCTTGTAAGGAAATAGTTAATGTGTGTATTGGTCGATATGATAGACTCTAATGAAGCAGAATTTTCTGACTATTCCTTGTTTCCCAAAAAGCTTTCGTTTTGTTCTGATACCTGTGTCTATTGTGTCATACTGTTTAGTGAACAAGTTATCTTTTTAATTCATATTTGTGTGAGGGAAAGGATAAATTATATATTTATTGTTTGCATTTATTGTGTGCCTCTGAGCGTATGCAGATCAGCTGAATGGCTTATGTATGTCTATATTTGTACTATATAGAATTTAACTGTATGCCACCACACCAAGCATCTCCTTTTCAGGACAATAAATTATCTAGTGATCTTGTAATCTTGTGATGTGTGTCTGCTATGATACAAATTTATTGTGTGTGGATTACTCAGTCAAAAGAAGTTTATGATGGACTGCAGAATATAATTGTTTTAGTCTCAAGTTTGTTTTTGTTTGATATATGATTCTTTTGCCTCTCTTGGAGACTAAATAAATGGTTGTTTAGATAATTTTGTTATATCAAAAAAATGATTTTATATGAAGAATTATTTTGCACAAATATCATCAAATTAATGTGAATATTTTTCAGGAAAATATGCATTGTTTCAATTAATCATCTGAAAATAATTATTTGCAGGCAAATATGTATTGTATCTGTTTAAAAAAATGTGGATGTAACATTACACATGAGAATGTTTAATTGTATGGAGATATTATTTCAGCTGTCAGCTTGCAGAGTAGGCATCATTGAAGTAAGACCCAGACATGGACAGCAGCAGACATTGTGGGAACGACAGTTCATCCTTGCTGCAAGCCCTTATCCACACCTGGTCCTGTCTGATGAACAGATCCGTCACTGGTTTGATGAGCACGGCCTCTTCAAAATATCAGCATCTTTACCTTCAGGTAATACTGAGATCTGACACAAACTTTCACTCTCCTCTTTTGGCTTTTGCTTTGTTTCCTACAGCATGTAATGAACTGCTGTGTAGAACCCAGTTCCCCTGCTGCGACCCCACATATTTGATTGTGTGTGTGTGTGTGTGTGTGTGTGTGTGTGTGTGTGTGTGTGTGTTGTTGTTTTTTCTTTGAAAAAGGTTGAGGAGTGGACATTGAGCTGTTTGTGTATGTGGAAAAACAATCAAAGTCTGTTGAAGAGAAGATTCTTGAATTTATACTGTGCATCGGGAATGGTCCATTTTCAAGACCATGTTTACATAATGTACCAGCTGTTGCCAGAAAATGGAAATACACTTTTCCGAAAATCTTGAAACCATACCACTGCTTTGATCTCTTTTTGATTATATATATATATATGGTGTGCATGTGCACGTGTGTGTGCTCACAGGCTTGTAAGATCATTTTTCAGTTGAAATTCTTTTCACTAAAAAGAGTACCCAGCATTTCAGATAATAAAATAGTGAAGATTTTTATATATACTGGTTTCAGAGGATAAGCATTTAGAACTGAAATTCTTTTTGCGATTCACACTTTTCTGTGTTTGGCAAGGAAGCGTTCCAGAATGTTTATCTTGTCTGATTAATGGTGTGATAAAATTCTCCAGATGCTGGTCTCAAGGAAACCGTGTCTGTTCATTTAACTGCAGCAACAAACTACAAAGTAAGTGAACACATCAAGCGCTGAAATGGATGTATTTTCATTTGTGAATCAGCATGAGATGATTACTTTAACAAATTAATTATTCTGTAATATAGTGAACAACAGGTCATCGCATTTTTGTGTGTAAAGTTTCTTTACATATTCGTAGCCCAGATTTGGAAACATCCTCTTACTCAGTTACTGGTAAAGATTGGTAATTTCGAATTTGGTGAAATAGGATTACAAACAGGATTCTGTTTTCTCCAAGTTATTCTGATCATTTGTTTCTGTATTGTCCTGCCAGTTGCGTACACACACACTGGCTGTCGATCTTGAATCGTACCCATCATTACTTGTCTCTTGTTGCTCGTCTCTCGTTGCTGACAACAGTTATCTTTGACAATGTGCAGCACCTTCCAGGAAACTTAAGAGTTGTCACTGCATACATGCTAGATCTGCAGAACGAGATTGTCATATCAACACAGTTTTTTATTCATTTAATTTGTGCTGTGTACAAGATTTATTGTTGTATGAATACCATTATTGTTATTATATTCATTGATATTTAAACTTCATTCCTTTGATCTTGCCAGCATTTCTCTTTGTTTTAAGAGTTAAACATTGATACTGACACGACTTTCTAAAGTTATAGATTTCATAACTGTGTGTGCACCCATATGATCGTTTATGGTCTGAATATGAATATTTTTACTGTTTGCAAGTCCCTGCATGCTACTGATAGTATTTTGTAAAATTATACTTTTAAAAACTGCATGTGTATGTGTGTGTATGCATGTATGCCAAGGTATACATGGTACATGATCTGAATATGAATATTTTTTACTGTTTGCAAGTCCTTCCATGCTGCTGAATACTATACTTTAAAAAATCTGCATGTGTATGTATGTGTACGCATGTATGCCAAGGTATATGTCTGTATGTGAATCATTGTTACAGTTTGAAGTTCCATCCCTGCTGATACAGTGGGAGTGCGTGGTTGACAGTGGTGGATACCTGCAGGGCAGGATGACAGTGGTTTGTCAAGACTGGGCACAGGTCAACCCTCATGGGAGAGTGATTGTTCTCTGTGATGGTACTGCAGTGGCCAAAGGTAGGCTGCGTCGAAATTGCAAATAGTGGAGACATGAACAGATTCATCATTCATTTACTGTAGTCCGTAATTTTACCTGTTGACACAGTTTTCCGACCACTAATACGTGCACCCATGAAACTGTTTCACAATTGTCATGGTGTGAAACCAAAAGTAATGAACTCATGAAAGTGGATGACTGTTTTAAAGTTCAGAATAGAGTGACTGATTTGGTGATTTGGGTCCATGGTTTTATCTGAGTGCAGTATTCTTGTACATGCTTTTTTTTTCTGGTCTTTTTTTAGACTTCCCCAAGCCTTGAAATCAAGAAAAATTCAGGATTGACCCATTCTTACAACATTAATTATTGAACAGTAAACATAGTTTTGTGCTGAATTTTGTTCTTGTGAAGCTAATTTTTGTTTGACATTTTGAAGAGTTCAGTTCATCTTTGTTCAGGAATGGAGAATTAAGGTAATGAAGTTCTGATTTGACAGATTTCTGAGACTGATAAAAACAAACTGACATATTTTGTGTTTGATTATCTCTGCATGTTGTTCATCCAGTCATTTTGAATTATGAATAAAGAAAAAGAAAAAGGAGAAAAGAATGAGCACACGTTCCCATTTCAAGAGGTTATGAATGATTTTGTTTGTTCCTTTTTAACATATGGTCATTATTTACCCAAACAAATATGCCATTAGATTTTATGCATGAACAAGAAGTGGCTAAATAGTAAGTTAGACAAGTTCATTTTTGGAAGAATGAGGTATGTTGATGTGGGTGGCAGGACATCTGTCAGCAGCCCAGCAGAAATCTCAGATCATCAATGGAATGAAGGCTTTAGCAAATGAGGTAAGTAAAGCCAGCACATTAGTTTCTTTAGTGTCTGCTGTTTAGTCTTTTTCAATAACATCTTCACTATCAATACCAAAGTGAAGAAAAAAGAGAAAGAAACAAAATAACAATGCCATTGTCCAGTGATGCATCATTGGCAGAAAAATGCTCAGTATTATGTGTTTGAGAGTAGCTTTGCGGAAACTCAGACCCTATCCCATGACGGCCAGAAATGGAGAATGTTGGTGGTTTGTTCAGCAGTGCAACGCCCCCATGACCAAACCAGGTTTCGGGATAAGTGACAGTGAGATATGTATTTGACCAATCATTGCTATTTTTCACTAACTGACATTGTTGTTTGACATTGTCAATTTTTCTCACTCTTGCATCACTTCAGTAGGTAATCATACCAGTATTTAACAAATAATAACAGCCTCCAACTTTTTTTCTTTTTTTGGCATCCCCTCCCTCAGTCCATTTTTTCAGTCTGATAATATACATCTTTAGTAAGTGCAAAAACGTTTGTTATTTATTGTATAATTCTAATTGACTGTGATCCAGTTTTGAGTGAAAGTGGTTGGTCAGAACTTGACATTTAAAAAGGTGAATGGTAGATAATTTTCTTTTTTTCAAGTGTACAACTATGGTGAAGAACTGCATTGAAAAAAGTTACATTAACGGTGAAGTGAATTACAGAAGAAAAAAAAAGGTGACGTCACCGGTGAAGTGAATTCCTGTGTTCAGCTTCCCTGCCCAGTGTACGTGTTACAAGTGACGTCCACTCTGGATGCCGGAGACTTCAGTCTCCCTCCCAGTCCTGGTTTGCTGGCTTTCCTTCAGAGACGACACTGCATAGATCTGCATCATAGGGTGGGTGGGTTACTGTGTTGTACTCTGTAACTGTACGTTGGTATGGCAAACCTAGTCCAGGCAGATGTTTGATAGAAGAGAAGGTGGAGAAACATTATGGGTGACATTTTTTTTCTTTTTTTTTTAACCAGTGAAGAGCCAGCTCCTGTTCTTTTTCTGCATCGGTGAAAGATAGATATATTACTCAAGACATTCCTCAGCTGTTATGTTACAGCCCCTTGACAAGGTTTGTTATTCTTTTGCTTGTGATCTAACACTAGGCAGTGTTTTTTTTTATGTGGTTCACACTACATTACTTGTTTTATGTGTTACCTTTACACAAACCAACATGATAGAAATCTGCTCAACCAACAAAAAATGTGTCGTGCAGTTTGAGAAGTTAGGTTTTTATTGTATTTTTTTTTAGCTTTGTGAGAATGTTTTAAATTGCAATTCCATTTGTATTTTTGTAGTGTGCTGAACAGAAAATTTAAGTGCCATGTATATGTTTTTCAATGTGTTGGATGTTTGCTAACCCATAAACACACTCCACTTTGTGATATGCAAACAAATCAAAAAAAGGAAAACAGGTAGTCTCTTCTGTTGCATTTTGTTTCATTGTGGTGTAATTGTTAGCTGAAAAATATGTTCTGAGAAATCGAATGAACATGGAAGCCATTGTCCCTTATTCCTTTTCTGCTTTATTTTGAGCTGTGAAGAAGACATGAAAGTCATGGTCCCAGTGTAATCATACTTTAAAAATTTGCCTTTGGATATTGTTTGTGGACACACACACACACACACACACACACACACACACACACAAGCTCACTGCTGAAGCATGTAATTGGTCTGATTGCTTTTCAGAACACAGTGTATGTATACAGCGACAGCAGACACATGAAGATGGCAGAAAGGGCAGGAGTACGTCACATCAAGGTATGAGCCGTCTTCTGTCAGGCATATGTGTGTGTGTGTGTGTGTGTGTCCACAGAGAAGTGGTTGTTACATTGCATCATTCAGTTCTTCCTTTTCTTCTTTTTTTTTTGATGTATTATTCAGGCACAGTAAAGCAGGCATGGTAGATAAATGATTGCTATGTTGAACTTTGATACAGAAAGTTTAGGGTTCAAGTCCTGGCAAAACTCGGTGTTTGAAAGGACATTTGTTCAGATCTCCCAAGTTAACATACATGTGCGGATCTGCTAGTGTCTGTGTGTGTGTGTGTGCGCGCCATACAGAACGTCAGGCTACACACATATAAAGTCTCATAATTTAATTGAAAATTTGGTGAGTGACAAGGAAACATAAAAATAAGTGACTTGAGTAGCCTCTGGAAGTAGTGTATGAATCAACAGTGGAGCAAAGTGTGCTTGTTGCACTTGTTTTTTCTCTATGATTATTGTTCTGACTTTTATCCAGTTAGTTTTTCTTGTGTAACTTTAGTATATTTTTAATGGCCTTGGGAACCATGGTTTTGATTCTCAGCATGAAAATTTGTACCAAAAAGTACACCACCAGTGATATCTCCTGGATTAAAAATTTTTTTTTTTTTTTTTTGTGCACATTGATTTGATCTCATTCACTTGTATCAGTGGCGTGCACATTACAATAGTTGGGAGATTTTTTTTAACAACACACAAAGCATGTTATTTTGACAAGAGAAGAAATCAGATGAAAACACAACCATTCATGTTTTTGCTTTTTCTGGCTTTTTGCTTGAGCAGTGTTAGTGGAGCTCCTTCATTTGTCGGGAAACTGATGAAATGAAAGTGTGCTTTGTGTGGCGTTTTCAGATTGGTCAAGTGCTAAAAAATCCTGCAGTGGTAAGTGAAATGTAATTGATTTAATTGTGTGTGTTTTAATGGTTTATGTCGTCAGTGAACTGTGGATGTTATGTTTTGTAATATGAGTGCATGTTTATGTAAACAGTTCACAGAATAAGATTGAGTGAATGTGTAGTTGTCAAAATAAAGAACTGCTGCTTCATTGCGGTAAGCAGATTTGTGCTTCAGAACTGGAGGATTTTTTGTTTTTTCGAAGTATGGTTTTCCATTGTACATCTGTTTTCACATAACATTGTTTACATGATTAAAGTTTTAAAGCTGTTTCACTTTTCTTCATTGAGAGGCGAAAAAAAAACCCACCCCTTTTGTTAACTCATTATCCACCTTCCATTCTGACAACTTTATCTGAAAACATTTGTCATTTGGCACAAAACGAAGAATGACAGTGATAGGCTCAAAGGAAGAGAAATAATATGAAGGTTTGGTGTGCATTTTCAGGTGAAGAAAGGGTATAGGAGAATGAACTGATTTCAAAGGCAGCCCAATGTATATTTTCCCAGGTATACCCCCTCTGCCTTGGATCCCCAAAATATCATCCTCGGGGGGCTGCCAGGTTTTTGTCCTTAGCTGTCAGCTGTGAAATTTTTGCAATTTTCTCTGCTGCAGTAACCAGGAAGGCAAGTCTGACTAACCATGATGAATTATTGTCTGGTGATTGTATATGCTGTACAGAATCCATGGACTGTCCTTCGGAGTTATTCATACCACCTTCCCCCCCCTCTCCGATGAACATGTATCTTGAGCAGACCAGAATATATTATCTTCCTTCTGTTCTGCTTTTTCCTTATTCATTGATGTTTAGGGTATGAAAAAAATCAGAAAACAGGGTGACATATAGTAGAAAACTTTGAAACAGGATAGAATTAACAGAAAGACTTCAATTAAAATTGAAAAACAAGGTGGTTTAAATATACCAGACATTAGAAAATATATTCATGCTCTAAAGCTATCATGGATAAGAAAATTTGAAGCCACGCACCACAAATGGAAATACATTGCAGCAAAAAGTGTGCCCAGTTCTTGAAAACTTAGCATATTGTGGACCAGCATATGAGTGTAGATATAGGAGTACAAATATATTCTGGTCCCATACACTTCAAGCATACAAAATACTCTTTTATACTTTGAAACCTGGAAACTCAAAAGAAATACTTTCCCAACCTTTATTCTACGATGAAAACATAAAAATTGGCAATAAAATTATCAGGAATGACAAATTGATGGGAGAAGGAAAATATGCCATTAAACACTTCCTTAAAAGTAATGGAGATTTTATGAAATACAATATTTTTTCTGACATTGATTATCCAACTTTTAATGGACGGATCTCTTCAATAAAAGAATATATTAAACAAACAGGAATAAAACTATCCAATAATGTACAGTATGCCAAATGCACTAACATTTGTTCAAAACTGTTGTACGATGTATTAACAAAAAATGATGATAAACCAAAATGTTGTGTAAAATGGGCGAATAAATTAGATATCAGGAATGACAAATTGATGGGAGAAGGAAAATATGCCATTAAACACTTCCTTAAAAGTAATGGAGATTTTATGAAATACAATATTTTTTCTGACATTGATTATCCAACTTTTAATGGATGGATCTCTTCAATAAAAGAATATATTAAACAAACAGGAATAAAACTATCCAGTAATGATAGTGGACTTACAGTATGCCAAATGCACTGACATTTATTCAAAACTGTTGTACGATGTATTAACAAAAAATGATGATAAACCAGAATGTTGTGTAAAATGGGCGAATAAATTAAATATCAGTGTTCATTGGAAAACTTTTATAAAATCCATAGAATTAAAGATGTTAAAATAAAATGGCTGCAAATGAGAATCGTTCATAGAATTCTTGCAACTAATATTGTCTTAAATGCTATGGGAGTATCCGATACAAATAACTGCATGCTGTGTAATGAAGCAAGAGACTCCATAGAACATTGTTTGTGACATTGTACACATATACAGTCCTTTTGGACCTCTTTTAGAAAAATTGTTTAATGAAAAATGTGGAAATGCCTATAACATTAAGATCTGTTGCAGTTTAGTACTGTTCGGCGATGCACAGCATTGAAAAACAGATAATATATTTGATTTCATTATAATGTTTGCCAAACTATATGTCTACAAATGCAAAAATGAAAAATGCACACCAGGTCTGCATACCTTTCTAAAACAGCTTTATGCGAGGTATAAAATTGAATGGCATAATGCGTATGTAAAAAATGAAGTATCCAGATTTGATGTGCAATAGAACATTTATAAGCCAGTGTTTTCTTTTCCCCAATAGTTAATACTTGTATTATTGTCAAATGTCCTCTTTATAACCACGTCTTCCCATGGGATCTTTGGTGTGATGATGCTTTTGTTTGTGTGTGTGTGTGTGTGTTTTTGACTCACTTGTGTAAACAAAGTGAGTCTATGTTTTAACCCGATGTTCGGTTGTGTGTGTGTGTGTGTGTGTGTGTGAGTGTCCGTGGTAAACTTTAACATTGACATTTTCTCTGCAACTACTTTGTCAGTTGACACCAAATTAGGCATTAAAATAGGAAAAATTCAGTTCTTTCCAGTCATCTTGTTTAAAACAATATTGCACCTCTGGGATGGGCACAAAAAAATAAAAAAGAAGCCAAATTATATGCAAACTGTATTTACTGTTATATTTTTTGTATTCTCTAAACTTGGCACTTTGATCTGATATTCTGACACAACAACAAAAGCAGTCATTATCATTTTTTGTTCAAACAGGAACTTCTTTTGCTAAGCATGGAAGTTTTATTTATTTTGCAAACGTTTTGGTGCAGATAGTAAAAAAGGGAAATTAATCTGTAATTAATGCAAGGGGACTTAATTTGCTTTAAACTGATCTTTCTCATCTTAAACATTACATTTTGAGATTATACTCAATACATAAAAAGCTTGTGTGTTTTACTCTCAGTGTACAGGGCTTTCACTATGTTCATTCGCCCAAGTGGTCTTTTCGGAAAATACTAAAATCAATACGATGAGTGGACTTTACAGATCTGTTGGCTGAGCCCTGAAGGTCATGGGCAAAAATCAGTTGTGTACACATATTTATACACATTCAAAGTGCGTGCTCATATTCTTCGCGAACGCGAACGATGCCATTTTGTTTCAAGTTGTTCACCCACCTGTTCAATCCTATATTCAATGGACAATACACGATAACATGTGATACAAAGTTGGAGAAGGAGACCGTTAAATATTTATTCAGAGAAAGATTTGTGAACGCCTCATCACTTACTGGATTATGCCCCAAACTGCCATAAAAATATCCACAGAATCAGTCGGAATTCACAGTTAAAAATTGTAAACCATGCGAGTTAATACCCTTGAATTGATCACGATGAAACGAAAAAATTTCAAGTCTTGACTTTTCTCAAAATGGAGTCCTTTTCACTTCTTATGACATTTAGAAGTACTTGTACTTGGCTCTACATGTTATTAGTTTAACAAAATATTAAATTTTCATATCAACTTTAAAACTATAAAACTAGAATGAACATAAAAGAGAAATTGAATCGACTGTGTTGTACTACATTCCCGGCGGGTGTAACTAAACTTGTACATCTGTCTAGATCTAGAGAAAACGGCTAAATGTTGCAGTGTGATTGCAGCGATAGCCATTAAAAAGAATTTTTTTTATTGCCTTTAAAGATTTTTTGAATGCCCAAGATACACCAGAATAATATGATTTAAACAGCGTTCTCACTGCGAATACCGCAATTGATTTATTGCCCTTTAAAAAAGTATGTTCAAATATTAAATTTTAGAATGTCAGAAAAGGAGCCACGATAGTGTAATGGGTAAGACAGTTTCTTCTCACCCGAACACGCAGGGTTCGAATCTGGTTAGGACTTTTTTTTTTTTTTTAACCCGAAGCTTTATAATAACAAATACAGAACACATTTTAACGATTAGATTTAAAAAAATTTTTTTTAAGTGTATCACAACTGAGTCTTGAAGGCCTTGCCTCTCTTGTTTTTAGTTGTTATTGCTTGGTGGGGTTTGTTTTTGTTTGACAAATATCATTATCTGATGATGTGATTGATTCAGGGGTAAACTGTCGTTGCTGACTCTAGCAAAACTCATCCATTGACTTAAGCCCTATCTACTTTATCCTATTTTACTTATTATTATTGTCTTTAGTTTATTATAATGGTATATGGTTTGAAATTGATGTTGTTTTTGTTGTTGCATATTTGATACATGTAAATGAAAAATTATAAAAAATGTTGATTACACAAAAAAAAAGAAAACTTTGAAACAGGTGTGCATGAGATTGTTTGCTTTCAATCCTTGGTACCTGATAAGTCTGGAAATAGGAAATTTATTCTGGCTGCCATCTACGGTTCATGATACACATCTGTAAGTGAAACAGTTTTGTTTCAGTTGAGGACCTCCCACAGTGCTACTACCTGCCCAGTGCCACAGATGCTGCAACAGCTGCAGCTTGTGGCAGATTCCGGTACAGGTGACACCTCACTGCCCTCCATTCCTTTGGTCAACCATCTGGCAGGTTCCTCTGATCAGTATGTCCATGTGGATCATTCACGTGGTCTTCGTGAGTTCCTCTTCATTCAAGACGTCCTGAAGTTAGAGAGGTAGGTGGCATTTATTGTTTGTATGATGTTTTGGGGTTTTTTTTGTTTAGTTGCTTAGGGGTGTGTGAGTGGAGCTTTGAAAAGACATGAATGTGCATGAACCCTCTGGGGAGAAAGATGCCAGAAAGTATGTGACAAATCTTTGTTTTCAAATTATTTCATGACTGTATTGATTGGTGCAGTAGTTAGAGCACTGGACTTTAAATTTGAGTAATCAGGACTTGAATCCTGGTAGCAGCGAATTCAGTATGGAGAAAAGTTTTCCAAATCTCCCTGATGGCTTAATCCCTTTCATGCATATGCAAAAATACACATGTTGAACATCCCAGCAACAGGAACATACCCAGCACCTCCCCCTGAAATTGGGAGTAAGACTGCCTATAGAGGAGTAAAATGTTTTTTTGGTTTTTTTTTTAAATAAAAGCTCACTTGTGAACATGTGAGTTGCCAGCCCATGAATGCGGATGAGGAATGTGCGTTGACTGGAACTTGCAGTTAGTGTTGAGACCTGTGACATTGCATGTTAGTGTGATTTTGTGTGTCAGTGTGTGTGTGTGCGTTTCATTTCATTTTTTTCTGCCCTAATATATACAACGCTATGTTCATTTGGATTGCTTGTTAAGGTTTCAGACCCAGTATGCTGACAATGCCACACCTATCAGAGAGGCAAGGAGCAGAATGGAAAAGCAAGGGGAAGTTGAAAAGAGCCAACACCTTCCGGAAGTGTCTTTCAGTGATGAACAAGCCACTTTGACAGAGGAGAGCGCAGAGCCCATTTCAGAGACTGGATCACGACAGATCCCACAGTGGATGTTGAGAAACAGAGGAAGCTCCATGGAGTCAGATTCAGCGCAAGTCTCACTGGAAAAATCTTCCAGCAATAGTTCAACAGAGGGCAGGGGC
Source organism: Babylonia areolata (assembly GCF_041734735.1). NCBI lineage: Eukaryota > Metazoa > Mollusca > Gastropoda > Neogastropoda > Buccinidae > Babylonia > Babylonia areolata. The sequence goes on from NC_134877.1 coordinate 11,494,552, forward strand.
AGGTAAAATAGAAAATGTTCACAAAAAGTGTATGCAAAAAAAAAAAAAGAACCCAAGAAAAAACAAAACAGGAGGAATTGTTTCATGGCTTATTTTATTTTTGCAATCAGAAAACTCTGTGACATTTCTGTTTTTTTGTCATCAGATAATTCTGTGACATTCCATAATAAATTCTGCCTTTGCAGAATATGTTGAATTCATATTCCTAAATTGAATGATTTCCAGATCAGATTTTCATATATCTAAAGATGTTCAAAGTGTAACATAAGATACTGCCAAGCACAGACGGGCGCAATAGCCGAGTGGTTAAAGCGTTGGACTGTCAATCTGAGGGTCCCGGGTTCGAATCACGGTGACGGCGCCTGGTGGGTAAAGGGTGGAGATTTTTACGATCTCCCAGGTCAACATATGTGCAGACCTGCTAGTGCCTGAACCCCCTTCGTGTGTATATGCAAGCAGAAGATCAAATACGCACGTTAAAGATCCTGTAATCCATGTCAGCGTTCGGTGGGTTATGGAAACAAGAACATACCCAGCATGCACACCCCCGAAAACGGAGTATGGCTACCTACATGGCGGGGTAAAAATGGTCATACACGTAAAAGCCCACTCATGTGCATACGAGTGAACGCAGAAGAAGACTGCCAAGCACAATTTGTCATTAAACTTCAAATATAAACTCTTTTGTAACAGAGGGTAAAATAGTCGTGAAATATCTTATACCACAGAAGAAATCAGTCTGTTGGATTCTGCATTTGATCATCCTGCATATGATGTGTCTGTCATGTGTGTTTTTTCAGTCTCATGCTGTGTTGCATTGTACTTACGTTGTGCTATGATCAATAACAAAAAATCATTTAACATATGTATTTATGTTCACATTCGTTTGGAGTAATATTGTACTGATACTAAGCATGGTATGTGTTTGTGTAGATCTCGTCACACTGTTTACATCATGACGGAGAAGGAACTTATGGAAACCGCCAGAGATGTTCTCAGACAGGTACTTTATGGTTTGACTTTTAATTTGTTGTTCCTGTTCTTCAGAACTGCTTTCTGAAGACGCCATTTGTTTGGGTTTGTGCCTGTGTCAGTGACCCAGGGATTTCTTGCAAATTGCAGGACTAAGTTCAACAAGGATGAGATTTTTGTGAACGTGTATTGAACAAGATTGCCCATTTCAACACTGACTGATCAAACTTTATGTAAACCTGCTCAGTAAAAGGTACCAGTGGGAATAAATTGCCTGTCAGCAGTGATTCGTACCTGTCATTTCTGTTTAACTCATTCTATCTCACAGTTATATGCTAGGATAGATGTAAACTTGTACTGTGCACTCTGTTCATTTCAGAAAGGTTTTTTTTTTTTTGTTTTTTTTTAATAGACTGTTGAATGTTGATAAACTGGTTTTGAATTGAAAAGAACACTGATTTACAGAAGTGGTACAATTGCGTATATTGTAAGTTTTCAACCTTAAATTTTGGAGCTAATGTGTTACTTGTATTTAAAACGAACCCTTAAGCTACAGAGGATGGGAGGGCGCTAGTCAGGGGGGCAAAGGGGAGGTTACCTACTTCCGGGAGGTTATCAGCCGTAGCTACTTTCGTTTTCTCCGCATAGCTGGATGGATAGTAGTTTACACAGGACAGGAATGTCAGACTCCTGCCGGAGTCTGTATTAGTGGGTCACGGTTAAGTATGTGTAATTAAATGTCATTTTTTAATGGATGGGCAGGCAGGCCGGCAAGATCTTATCGAGACTTGCACCGTTCATTCAGCTGAAGTTCAAATGACACACAGTGCAAGAAACGACGGCAGAGATAAAGACACACTAAAAAAAGAAAAGGGAGACAGAGACATTGCACAAACTTCATCTGTGCTCAAAGACATGGAGATGACAGAGATTATTGAACCAACCCCTGCTGCCTGTGATTCAGGACAAAAGGCTGCATCAAACACTTCCAAGGATGCAGATATGACCAAGGCCACTTGTTCATCTTTTCCTCTTGAAACTGTAGAGGAGTGTGCAGCGACAGCTTCAAAGAAACAAAGGTAATCTCTGAATTTGACATCTTTCCTATCTTTATAAACACAAGTAATGGCCATCTTCATTCTGTTTTACTTCGCTGCATAAAAAGAAAAAAATTTATCTTTCAAAGTTTTTCATGTTTTTTTCATTTTAAAAACCGCAGCATTTCACTACAAGAGAGAGAACCAGGAAGTACTTTTGTCTGCTACTTATTTTGTTTAATGATCATAGCTGCAAACAGGGAATTATGCAGAGCAGGAAGCTGGGGTTTTGTCAGGAAATACCGTATCACAATAAAGATTTTGAATAATGTCACAGGCAGATGCAACCTGAAAGTGGAACACAGAGAACTGGTCACTGTAACAGTCAAAAGAAGAAAAAGGTAAAATATTAAAGTTAACAAAGAAATTATTGTCCTAAGTAAAGAACTTTGAATGTGACATCTGGTAATATACTATATGAAAGTTAAGCAAGCAGTTACTGTTGCAAGTACTAGTAGTAGTGAGCTTTATGACGTCATGGATTTATTGGATCACAATTGACATCACTGAAGATACTGTAGGCTTTCCTCCTATGTGTGGTACTATGTCAGCCTGATGTCAGCAGCTCCTTTTGGACATTTGGCACTGATGATTGAATGAGTCTGGGTCTAGCTCAGAATTGGAGGCAAGGGGAGTGCAAATAAAGTCACTGATTTCCATAATGCATTGAGTGGACATGGAAGGCACCCAAAACAAAAAAGGCAAGTATTAAAAACAGAACATTCAGGCAAGATTTAAAAAAAAACAACAATGAAACAACAAAGGAATTAAGATCTTTGTTTTTTGTATGTCATCATACAGATGGTTGCATTCTTCACCTGCATTTTCTCATATTGTCTGTTGTGAACCACGTTATAATGTATCATTTGTATGTGACATGATTTTTCTTGCCTGATTTGCTGTCTTGCTTTTCTTCCACAGGCTTTCTCCTCTACATGGAGAAGAGGGTGAGAGACCAGTTGATGAAAAACATACCACATTGCTACAAAAGAGCAGCCACCAACCCCATGCTTCACCCAGCAAGCAACAGAGCACCAGCAAACCCACACATATGCAGAGAAAGGCTCCTGACTTATCCATCCTTGATGAAATATTTTTTTAATCTGAAGCTTGGTATGAGATACTGCTACAGCTGCCATGTCTGATAATGGACACATACTTATGAATATGCTGATTGAAATACTCATCTTTTTCTGCTATGAATACAAGATATAATTATTCACCACCTTCTGTTGTAAATAAATTTATAGAAGTGGTTGTTAATCACCTGTATTGACGTGATCCAAGTTTGATGAGTTTTTTTTTTTCTCTCTCTCTACTCACTCGCCTCCATTGACCAAGAACAGATGTTAAAAAAACAAAATTTAATCACATGTTCAACACAGCATACAGTCACCAATTCCTATCAAGTCCACAGTCACATCATGAAAAGGTGATACGTCTGAATGTGATCATCTGGCAGTTTTGAAGGGGTCAAACAGACGTGGATCCTTCAAGTACTCCGATTTCTTGAACATATACGGCATGTAACCTGCAACATGTAAATGGACAGTTAAACATATGTTTAAATGACCTGACAGTGAATTCTAATTTACCTACACAGGAAGTGAGGATAAAGATATCAAATAATGTATGATAACAGTCAAAACAAAATTATCACCATGGAACCATGACTAAAGTCTGTACAAAGAAAGACCCTATAAGAAAAATAGCATCACAGGAAAAACAAGTCAGTGCCTGTATGGCCTTTAAAACATCACTCCCCAGGGAAGTACTGTACCTGAAACACTGCAAGTTTTGCTCATGAGATAGATTATTTATCTACCTACCAGCGGAGCGTGACTGTTTGATGGCTCTTGCCACCTCTTTTTGCATGGGGATGCACAAGCCTGTGACCGCTCGTCCATAGATTCGCCCAGTGTAAGGCGACACAAACTGACTCAGCAATCTCACATTCTGCACACAATAAGATTCAATAATGCATGACATGTGCATTGCAGTCTGTCACAAACAATCAAAATAAAAACAATTTGTCTGGAAATGTAAAATGAAATTTTCATGCAATTTTGAATTTATCCACTTGAAATGCAGTGTATAACCAATCATCATGCAAATTTTCAAGGAGATGTCTACATATTTGAGGAAGTACAGTGCACATTTTTGTGAACTTAGGTGGAAAGCCAGAGTTTTGGCAAGGCACAATTGTTAAAATATTCGGCAGGCAATAGATTAAACTGAAATAAGATAACCCTGATTTTAAGTATCTTTACATGTGTACATATGATCTATTAAAAAAAAACAAAAAAACTCTGATTGAAAACTGAGCATCTGAATGTGTTTTTTTTCCGTCATGAAAGCTTTCCTTTTCGGCTTTTGGTAGTGTGTATTTCCAGTCTTACTTACAGTTAAACATCTATAATTTACATCCAACACATCTAAATTCTAATGCATTTAATTTAAATGGTGCACACACACATATACACCAATCCTGGTAGAAAACTTTTAAACTAATTTAAGGGGAAAAGTCTAAATTCCTGTGACTTGGCATACCTTGTAATTCACTTCCAGATTGTGCTCACACAGGATACACCGCTTGTGTTCCTTTTGAAAAGGGTCTGGCATGTTGGACACCGGCTGAAAAGAACATTTCGCCATAATATTAGTGAATACATGGAGTGTCCATCACCACACCACATTATGACAAAATCATGTCCATAGTTATATCTGTCCAACTTTATCATTCTGAGTACAGAAATTCCATCTCTGCTTTCTCTCCTTCACAGAAGCGCCAAAACTAAGGTTGACACCTGCGTATGAAGGATAGGAAAGTTTGTGAAATCATGTTGGTATTGTACTAATCTGATCTAAACGTACATTAAATTCAAGCTATATAAGATGGAACATCAAAGAAAAACAAAAGAGTGGAGTGATGGCCTAGAGGTAAGGAAGCGAGAAAATCTGAACTCACTGGTTCAAATCACGGCACATTCGCCAGTATTTTCTCCCCCTCCACTAGACCTTGAGTGGTGGTCTGGACGCTAGTCATTTGGATGAGACAATAAACTGAGGTCCTGAGTGCAGCATGCACTTAGCACACATAAAAGAACCCACAGTAGCAAAACGGTTGTCCCTGGCAAAATTCTGCAGAAAAATCCACTTTGATAGGAAAACAAAAAAAACTATGCAGGATAAAATGCAAAAAAATGGGTGGTGCTCTCAGTGTAGCAACCTCATCTCCCTGGGGAGAGTAGCCTGAATTTCACAAAGAAAAATCTGTTTTGACAAAAATCAGTAACACAATTAAACAAAAATCATAACGTAACAACAGTTTATTGCGGACTGCTATGGCAGATGACCCTGGGTTGCTGTGTTAACGCAGACTTGAAATGACAGGTATTGGACTCGAGTCATAATGGACAGCAAAGAAAAAAAAAATCATGACACCTGTTACCTTATGACCAATTAATGTGACAAGACTGGTCATGAGGTGAGACGCAAATCAAACAAATGTTGCTCTACTTTAACTAGTCACTGAATCAATCATCGGAGCTTCTGTTACTGAATATCTTGCAAGTAATTGTAACTGCACCAATGAAACGTGGACAAATATATTCATCTGCTCATAAAATCAAACATTTTCTGTGATAATAGAATTATTCATTATAACCATTTTACACACATATTCGAAAATAATTAATCTGGGTCATCATGGTAGTAGATAATGACAATACAGAGGAAGCACATAATATACAGAGACAATATGATTACCTTATCATCCACTGAGTCCTGCAGGAGCTTCAGTATCAGCTCATTGTCGATCACAACAGGCGTTTTTTCAGCCTCTGCAGCAGTGGCAGCTGGTGTGTTTGCTGATGAGGAATCCGATGCTGAATCTGAATGCTGGAATCGAGCTGGGAAGCACATGGCTGGAAACCCACTCCACTGAGTTTTTGTTCCTAAACACACAAATAAACATACTTCCAATGACCTGAAAGATAGGAAAAGATTTACTGATAGAAAACCTTAATTCTTTCCACAATTCTGCAATCAAAATCACAGAATAAAAAAAAAAAAAATCAGTTCATCTGAGTATGACACAAAGTCACTGAGTCGGGCAATTTTCTGAATTCAATTTCATTGCGATGAAAGCAATATCAATAATGACAGACATAGTATATGAATATATAACTTATAAGTCGGTCACAGTTCCACCCCTTAACTCTTTATCATAGATAAGAAGAGTGGTCTGAATCCGAAAGTTCTGACACTTTTCATGTCACTCACTGACTCAGGTCAATATGACATAATGAACCAGAGTGCTCATAAAGTTCCCTTAAAGAAAAAGTTGCAAACACATGCAGATGTTAAAACATATTCTGTTAATGTTATTCATTTAAAAATTTTAATCATCACAAAATAGATCGCATGATCCACGTCAACACTGGATATGGGACTTGGCACAAATATTCATGCGTATCAGATGTTAATAAGCGTTGAAACGATTTCACCTTTTACCAACCTGAAAATATTCTGTTTTGCAGAATTCTATCACAAACAGATAGTCTGTTGCAGAGCGAACGCACAAGGTGATAGGAGGTCGCCATGTTCTCGTTGCACTTTCAACACTGATATATACATACAGCAGTCAGTTTTTATTCGTCGCAGGCAATAATCTATATGCACGCAACACTGTTTTATTGTACTTGGAACATCCATTTGGAGCTTTTTGGCCTATTCATTTTCATACGCAAACAAAAAACAAGCATGACAATCAGCGTAAATACTCATCTTAGGTATTACAACACACACAAATTACTTCACAGAAATTATGAACGATCAGCTGTAGCTTCTGGTTTATAATTTTCATCCAATTATCAATCGATAATCTGTTTGCTGCGAAGCTGTTTTGTTTACAAATGGCTGACTGAGGAATGCAAGGTGTTCGAGTGTTGTTGACTGCTGTGATAGGGAGCTGAGTACAATAATTGTTTGCCGGTTGCAGAATAACTCTTATATTAGTGTGTTAAAGTTTCTGTTGATTCAATGGCCAGATGTTTGTTTGGTATCAATAAACACCAAACTCCGCAGTTCGGTGGCTGAATCATTCTTTGTAATCCGCCTTCTTACTGCTGTTTTGAATTGGGATTAGCTGCTTATGAACAGGCAAAGAACAAAAAAACAGTCAGACTTCTCTAGTGAATGGAGCTGACTGAATGGTAAAAGTCTGTTGCAGTGAATGTGAAGCGAGTTGCCTTGTGATTTGAAACGATGGAACCAGATCTGGGAACTGATCCAGACCAGTTTGAAATTCATATTTCGGACAATGAATCTCATGCTATAGAAGATGAGATTGAGAAGAAGTCCGCAGAAATCAAGGACCATGTCGCCAGTGCAGAGCCAGACCTTCTGCGCGCCTCACTGTCAGATGTTGTGTTTACACAGTCACTCCAGCTCAGTGAGATGAAAATTGATTTCGAAGATGGAGATAAAAATGTTATTGAGGTAAGCAAAACAACCCCCTCTCAAAAACAAACAAACAAATGAACACCCTAAAGTGTTGGGCATACAGCCAATGCTGTATCTGAATATGAACTCAGAATAAAGAGTGTCATATCAACATTGATTGATTGATTGATATGGATACTTATTTAGCACCTATCCTTGGTCGGAGACCAAGCTCTAAGCGCTTTACAAACATGGGGTCATTTGCACAACAGTCTGTCTACTTGGGTAGAGCTGACTGACGGCTGCCACTCGGCACTCATCATTCGTTTCCTGTGTCATTCAATCAGATTTCAGGCACACACACATACACACTCACACAGACATGTAACATTTTTTTACGTGTATGACCGGATTTTTTGTTTATTTACCCTGCCATGTAGGCAGCCATACTCTGTTTTCAGGGATGTGCATGCTGGGTATGTAACATTTTTTTACGTGTATGACCAGATTTTTTGTTTATTTACCCCGCCATGAAGGCAGCCATACTCTGTTTTCAGAGGTGTGCATGCAAGGTATGTTCTTGTTTCCATCACCCACCACTGCACATATGTTGATCTGGGAGATTGGAAAAATCTCTGCACTTTACCCACCAGGCACTGTCGCCATGATTCAAACCCAGGACCCTCAGATTTAAAGTCCAACACTTTAACTGTTTGGCTATTGCACCCGTCAACATCTTGTAAATTGATAATTGAAAAATGTATGGTGAATATTCTGTCCTCATTGCTGCTCCTCATATCTGGAACAACCTTCCACATCATATGCGTTCATCTGATTCCAACTCTGCCATTAGAATTTCACTAAAAACTCTTCTTTTTAAAACCTATCTTTAAGCACTCTTGCTTTCCTTCTCGAACATGCCCCATGCCTGTCAGCTCACTTTGCATGCATGGCAAATGAGAGAGGGAAAGGGGGGTAGGGTGGGGTATGGCAGGGGGGAAGAAAGACTGGTCATGAATGATTCATGTCATTTGTAACTTTTTTTCATGTAAAGTACCATGAGCTCTTAGAGAGAAAGGGTGCAGTACACACATGCATTATTATCATTATCATCATTATTATTGTTATTATTATCATCATCATCATCATTATTATTATTCTAGTTGTTGTTATTATTATTATTACTAGGCTCTCCACGCCATCTTGTCAGGTTTTCGCTCTGTCTCGTCTAACGCTTTTTTTGGCTATTAAGCGTTTTCATTTGGCCTTATTTTGTTGTATGCGGCTTGCATGTGTATTGTGCTTACATTCTGTGTACTCGTTTCGACTCGGCCCCCTCGATTTCTTCGTATTTTTCTACCTCTGAGTCGATCCTGTCTTTCCTTTCTCTGTTGGGGATCGTATTGTTCGCTGGGTGCTTACGCGCGGTACCATGCCTCGTTTGCCATCCTACGAAGGCAGGGATCATGATGCTGGCAGAGATACTTGCCAAGAGACTCTCCCAGGCCCGGAGCTCATGATTTCTCCCGATAGGGACCGCGGCGATGCGTCTGCAGACGCTGATCGCGGAGGGGACGCTCGTCCCGATAAAACGGTCATGAAGGGGACCGGGGGGAAAGGGATTCGAGCGTCACCTCCCGAAGTGTCCCAGCGCGAGGCGGGTGGAAGGGGGAGTCATACAAAGTCTCTGTTCCCTCCCTCCTGGCTTTGGAGACTATGGAGAGGAGGTCGGAGGAGGCACCCCCCTTGGTCAGCGCGGCGGACACAGAGGCTGACCGAGGGGTGGAAGACTTCAATGGTGATGCTGACAGATCCGCCCGCACAGCAGCCACGCGTGCAGGTGGAGCATCTGAGGATTGGAGTGAGGAATGCCCGAACGAGGCTGCCTCAGCAGATGAGGTTTGGTTTCCAGTTCCAGTGGTGGAACATGTGTCAGGGACTGAAGGACCGGAAACCAGGGCTGGGCTGGCCATTTCGGCGCAATGAGGATCATCTGCGGGCGTTCCAACCTGGCTTTCCGTATCACCTTGGACAGGATTGGAAAGAGAGGAAACGCGTAGGCAATCAGACTGCTCCAGTCTAGAGAGAGAGCGTCCACTGCCCATGCTTCTGGGTCGGCGACTGGAGAGACGTAAGTGGGAAGTCTCTTGCTGAACCTTGTCGCAAAGAGGTCCACCATCGGCCGGAACCACTGTTCCCACACTCCTTGCAGGGTGTCCTTGTCCAGGGTCCACTCTGTGTGTATGACACTCTTGGACCTGCTGAGAGCATCTGCCAAAATGTTGTCTTTCCCTGCTATGTGTCTCGCTGAAAGTGCAATGCCCCTGCTGTGGCACCAACGGAGGAGAGCCTCGGTCCGCAGAGAGAGGTCTGCCGAGTGCGCTCCGCCCCCTTTGTTCACGTAACAAGCGACTGTTGTGTTGTCCGTGAACAAGCGAATGGTCTTGCCTTTGGCCTCCGCTATGAAGTGCTGGAGAGCCCTGCGAACTGCCTCCAGTTCCAGAACATTGATGTGGCATAGGCGCTCCTCCGGGGACCAAGTCCCTGCTGCATGGAGTGAGTCCATGTGGGCTCCCCAGCCCATGGAGGAGGCGTCTGTGAATAGTGCCACCTGAAGAGTAGGTGGGGCTATGGGCACCCCCTGTGTCAGAAGAGGGGTGGTTAACCACTCTGATGTCACCTCGAGGAACCACTCGCCCAGACATATCCGGGTATCCCATGGCTGAGTGCTCTGGGACCACCGTAGCCTGAGTGCCCTCTGAAGAGGGCGCTTGAGAACCCTGCCCAGAGGGATGAGAGGTGCCATGGACTCCATCATGCCCAGGAGGGAAGAAAGTGTCCGCGCCGTTGCTTGGGAGGAATGGCGCAAGTGGTTGAGGAGGCCTGCCAGACGGTCCCACCGATCTGGCGTCGGAGAGACTATCATGGACCGCGTGTCGAATCTCATCCCTAAGAAGTCGAAGGACTGGCTCGGGGACAGATCGCATTTCTCCTGGTTCGTGATGAAGCCCAGTTGGGAGCACAGGTCTAGAAGTCTGGCTGTATGACTCTGGCACAGAGCCTGTGACTGGGCCAGAATAAGCCAGTCGTCCAGGTACACACAGAGCCGAATGGACTCCGACCGGACGATTGACACCAATTCCCGCACCACCTTGGTAAACAGGAAAGGGGCAAGGGACAGACCAGATGGGAGGGCAGAGAACTGGAACACTCTGTCCCTCCACACGAACCTCAGGTACCGGCGGGATGCCGGGTGGATGAGGATATGGAAATAAGCATCTTTCAGATCGATGGACGTCGCCCAATCTCCCTGTTGCATGGTCTCCCGAATCTGTGCCTGTGTGTCCATCTTGAATTTCATCTTGGGGAGGAATCTGTTGAGGGGGGACAAGTCCAGGACTGGTCTCCACCCTCCGGAGACTTTTGGAATCACGAACAACCGGCCGTAAAAACCGGGGCCCGGGTCCGAGAGTTGAGATATCGCCCCTATGAGGAGTAGGTGCGATATCTCTTTCTCTAAGACGCTCTCCTGCTCCATCGAGCTGGGCACATAAGGAGGAGGAGTGGATCTTAGAGGGGGGCGGTCCCCCACCCAAGGGAGCATGTACCCCGACTCTAGCACCGACACAATCCAGTCGTTGAGTCCCAGAGCACGCCACTGATGCGCGTGCCGGGACAAGTTTCCTACTTGGAGGGGCTGAACGACTGGCGGTGCTGAATCGGGGCCCAGTCATTGGGGGTGCTGCCTTCTGGCCTTGGGCATGGCCGGACGGCTTGGACGGCCATGAGGTGGTTTGTTCCTCTGCCGCTGATTCTGAGCACGCTGCTTTGGCTTAGGAGGCGAGGTATATGGAGGAGCCCTGGTGGCGGGTCTCTTCAAAGGCATAGAACCCTGGCGCCCCTGGGAGGATTGGGCTAAATATGAGGCCACCTCCCGGTTTGTCTCTGCCCTGTGGCTGACAAAATGCGGCGCATACTGGCCGAAGAGGGAGTGCTGCTGTGCTGGGATGGACCGCAGAGCAGCCCTCTCCTCTACTGGAATGTTAGAGAGGCGGAGAACAGCATCCCGCCGCGCTAGCACCGTATTGAAGTGAAGGCTGGTAGCTGCGTCTGCAGCTGCCGTGAGACCAGACGCTACTCGATTGCCAAAAGTGTTTAACCTCGGGTATGAGAAGAGGCCAGGCAGGCCAGAGGAAGGAGACTCCGTGTCCTGCTGAACTGGACGTCGTTCCCACAGCTCATTGGCTCTGTGGAGGAACGCGTCAAAGAAGGTATAAGCCGTGGACACCTCGAGGAGGCAGCGGCGGGCCAGTTTGTCCCACTCTGCAAATGTCTTAAAGGGAAGAGTAGCTGAGGTGGGGAAGGTGGTGCGCTGTGAGACCAACATCCTGTCCTGCGCGGAGGGCTCTGCTTCTCTGTAGGCAGGGTGGTCCTGTGTGTACCAGGACCACACTCCTCCCTTGGAGGGATCTTTAAGGAACTTGCCTGGGGCAAAAGCGCCCGGGGCAGAGAGTGACTCCCTGCCTGGAGGAGGGATGGAAGCAGCACCCCTGACGGTGCGGGCTGGCTTATTAAGCCACTCCTGAGCCATTTCTGGCACTCTGAGTCGCCTTGTGGTTCTGGAGTTAGAGTCACCTGACCGTAGGAGGGTTAAGGGTGACAAAGTTGCCTGAGGGACTGATTCAGCATGTGTGACCCTATTGGGGAGGGTCAGTTCGAGCTCGGCAAAGTCCGAGTTTGGTTCAGGCTGGTCCCTAGGGAGGCGTGGGCTCCATCTGTCGCACTGGGATGGGGGCGAAGAGTGCTCATCTGCTTGTTCGTCCTCATCCGAAGACAGGGGCTGTCCTTCTTGTTCACAGTCCATCCCCTGTTGGGTGCCATCCCAAGTGGATGTACCCACGGGGGCGTCCTGTGGGCTGTGGTCAGCCCAGCGGGATGAGCTGGGGCGATCCCGAGCAGGGACCCTGGTCTCCTCTGTTATGTCCTTGACACCTGAAGAGGGTGGGGAGTGTGTGGACCGTAGGTCCAACCATGCTTGGGATGGTGGGTGCCACACCTTCTCAGAGAGAGCGTCCCTGGACGCCAGAGGGACCCACGAGTGCTGTGAGGGGACGAACACCCACTCATCTCCTTTTAGGACCGAGGGCTGGGTAGGTGGGACCAGCAGGCTCCCACGGGCTGAGCGGGGTCCCTCAGCTGCCGTCGGTCCTGAAAAGGAAGCCGTAGTGACCGTGGCGGTCACCTGCGTGCTGACAGAGGACCTATTCGAGGCTGTAGTGTTAACACTGGTCGAGGAGCTCGACCTGCCCAACGAAGAGTCAATCCCTCTTGTCGGGGCTGTGTGTGTCACTCTGTGGTCTGTGCTGGGTTGGGTCCGGTGGGGAGCGGACCAGGGGTTAGTCCCTGGTCCTCCCGGGAACCCAGCATGCACCATAGGTGCACCCCAGTACGGGTAGAATGGGGGATACCACCCGTGGGCACCAGCCATCCCGTGACCCCAGCCCCAAGGGTCACTGGTGCCTTGACCTCGTTGAAGGGAAAAGCCTGGCCAAGTCGGAGGGAGGTCAGGTGCGACTTGGGTGTCAGACAGGCCGAAAGGCCGGCGGTCTGACTGCCCGGAACCGCCTGACACGCGCGGGACTCCCCCAGCAGGGGAGACCGGCCGGATAGCGGGGAGACCTGCAGAGCAGGTTGCCACGCGCCCAGAATCCCCTCCCGTGGGGAGACTGGGGTGGCTTGGCCCGGGGTGGGCTAAGTGGAGGTCCCCCCCCGGAACCAACTGTTTTTCTCCCCCAGGAGGAGGTGGGGGAGGGGGGTCGACCGAGAAGGGAGGAGGGGAAACAGCACTGGGGCCCCTGAGGGCCGTCTCCGTGTGGGGACCCGGGTAACGGCGGGGGGCGGCCTCCCCTTGGGAGTCCGCACCCAGCCGCGAGTTCCCACCACCAAGAGAGGACGTGCTACTCCCCCTTCCACCCGCCTCGCGCTGGGACACTTCGGGAGGTGACGCTCGAATCCCTTTCCCCCCGGTCCCCTTCATGACCGTTTTATCGGGACGAGCGTCCCCTCCGCGATCAGTGTCTGCAGACGCATCGCCGCGGTCCCTATCGGGAGAAATCATGAGCTCCGGGCCTGGGAGAGTCTCTTGGCGAGTATCTCTGCCAGCATCATGATCCCTGCCTTCGTAGGATGGCAAACGAGGCATGGTACCGCGCGTAAGCACCCAGCGAACAATACGATCCCCAACAGAGAAAGGAAAGACAGGATCGACTCAGAGGTAGAAAAATACGAAGAAATCGAGGGGGCCGAGTCGAAACGAGTACACAGAATGTAAGCACAATACACATGCAAGCCGCATACAACAAAATAAGGCCAAATGAAAACGCTTAATAGCCAAAAAAAGCGTTAGACGAGACAGAGCGAAAACCTGACAAGATGGCGTGGAGAGCCTTGGCCAAAGGAATGATTCAGCGCTTATAGCTGTTAGAGGCGTTTGATTGGCTAAGAGCGGGCCAGACTAAGAGGGGCGTCTTTTCACTGTTAGCCGCGCGAAATTTGGCCAAACAGAGCAAACCATAGGCCTAGTTTGCATCAGTTTGACATGGTAAGTATATGTAAACACCAAACATGGAGTATAATACAAACTCCTCCTACTATTGTTAAGATGATTTTGTTGATGAATTACTTAACATCGTGTATGGTGGTCTTTATTTTGCATATTGTTAATGATCCTTACATATTGGATTTCAGTTGTTGACATATAAGCCTTCAAGTTCAAGCAGTAAACTTTCAGTTGTTCAGTTAAAGTTCGGATTTCATGAAAATGTATTATTGGAGTACATTGAAGCAATATTATGGAATGTTATATTTCGTAACTCATTATACACACATGCACACACTAAGGCGCCTAACACACAGTAGAGCAGAATGGTAATGCTAACACTAGTATCAGTGAACAACCATGACTTATGAAGTTAAATCATTTAACAGCACCACACACACACACACACACACACACACACACACACACACACACACACACACACACACACACACACACACAAATACACTAAGATTCAAAATTTAATATCCTGTCACACATAACTGATCAACATAACATCAAATTAATCATAAGAAACAAATTGTAGAGAATGACATAGTTTTGTTTGGTATTAAATCTTAAGATTGTACAGCCTCTTTTTCTTTTCCTTTTTTAAGCTGCATTGCACGACTTTATAAATTTATTTCAACTTCACTTCCAGCAGAAAAATACAGTGAATATATTCGCATTTATTCTGCATTAAAATCTTATTAATGTCAAGGAAATGATCACATTGTTATAAAATGAATTCATTTCTGGTATCAGTGCTACACTTTTTTATGAAAATTGAATTTTCATGGTAATCCACACACTTGACCAGTTTCAACCATTAAATTATGTATATTACATCTGAATTATAGACAGAAAAGACACTCACACAAGCACCCCCAGAATCCCCACCCCCACACCCCCATCCCAATTCCCCCAGCCTCCTGTCTTTCTTCCGTTCACAGTCACAGTCACTCTCATTCATTCACTTATATTTGTATTTAAAGCAAATCAGACTTGTAATAGGCATACACACACACATACACACACACACACACACACACACACACACACATGCACATCACACACACACACACACACACACACACACACACATTCACCTACACACACTCTAAAAACCCACGTAAAAACACCGTCTATTTTCTTGTTCTCCCAGCAGTGTTCTGTCCCTACCACTGACTCCAACCTGACAAAGCCTGACCTGCTGATGGCAGCATCTCCGTCCATGACTCCACACTTGCCAGTGTCTGCATTGTCGCAGCACAGTGAGACGCCAAAAGAAGATCTGGCTGCAGATTTTGAAGATGCTGTGGACCCCCCTTTGCTGACCTCCACACTGAAAGCAACTGATGAAGATTCTGATGATGAGTTTGACTTTGACTTGCCCAACTCTAAAGTGGATAAAGGAAAGAGTGTCAGATTCTCAGGAGGGTGTGATTTTGAAGAGCCAGCCAAAGGTGTTGAAACAACTGAGTGTCCAAAAGAAGAAGAGAAATCGGAGCTGAGTGACAAACCTAAGGAGGATGCAGTGCTGTCATCTTTCCCCTCACAACCCATGGGGGAGAAAGGGGACGGGCAGCCTGTTTTCACTGGAGCACAAAAATTAGAAAATGGTGATGGTCCTGGTCAACATATTGACATCAAACCAGAGCAGGTAAATATTAAGTTTTATTACATTTGTTTTACCATGACTCACCAGTGCATGTTTGGTTGAACCCACATTTATTCCACAAAGAACAGAGTAAAAGAAAGGCATGTTTTGAAAAGTAAAATGAAAAAAGGAAATGAACAAGAACTAAAATGTGGACAGTGAAAGAACCAATGAATGTATTGTTGTGTTAAGGATTGCCCTCCTTCAGCTTTTTCAAAATCCATCACACATTAGCCAATTATCAACTAGTTCTGTACAAGTGAGCAAAGCTGTGAGGTTTAGTAAGTTGTCAAAGAAAGTAAGTTTTCTTTACATTTAGTTTAGCTTCTTTTATTGAACATAAATTTGATATAAACAGTGACACTGTCCCAAACCCTGGACATTATTATATCTTAACTCATTGAGCCCAGCACCCACACATTACACTGGTGCAAAAAATTGTCTCATCAAAATGGTTTTCATGTAAGGAATGGGAACTGATTTCCACAGTATTTCTGGATGTACCCACATGCAGTTTGGAGGAAACACAGATTATATTCTGCGTTTTTTTCCACATCAGTATGACGAGATGGAAGCCTGATGAGGCCATAAACTCCCCACGGTTGAATGGATTAACAATCAAGAGAAGTGGCTATATGAACTGATCCACACACACACATACATATACACAGACAC
>NC_134877.1:11515998-11550998 GCF_041734735.1 Babylonia areolata
AATGGGGTTGAGCCAGATTTATGCAGGACAATTTATCCCTAAGCATTCTGTGTGTTTCATCTGCAAAACATCTTTTTAAAATGTTTGATGTGATTATAGTATTAATACCAAAAGGAAGATAGTGTAAGCCCTTTTGGAAGGTGTAATTTCCAATGAACAATGAACCATGACACTTCCATAACTGTGGTTAGTGTGAAGAGTCATTGGGGCTGTGCAGAGAACTGTTCAAGATTCTTCCAGGTCTGTCAACTGTGTCACAGCCTTGGTTTCTGCAGATGGTTTTCCTGTCCATTCTGCAGTGTTGTCAGTGGAGTCCCCTCCATAAACACTGTTGACCTGTGGCAAATGATCATGGATGCTGCTTTTCTTTACGGCAGGTCGTGACCCATCCACAGATCTGCGTGGTACAGGAATGCTAGGCTTGGTTCAACTGGTGAACTTTCTGCAGGAGGATGCAACCTCCCAGCTGGCAAGGGATCTCTACAAACTGTCCCTTCACCCCACTCAGGTCAGGTTATTTTATCTTTAAAGTCCATGTTGAATTATTATTCATTGAAACTTAAGGGTTCTGTTCAGGCAGGATTATTGTGCACTAAAAAAATTCCCATAAACTGTTTGTTCATGCCACCCATGTAAGATTATTGTATTATTCTGTGGATTCTGACTTTAATATTTTGTCAGATATCATTTGTTTTTATTTAGTATACAGTTACTGGTCATGAGATGTGCATGACCGAAGTTGTTCAAAGTATAGAAATGATTACTTGTCAATGGTCATTGGTATACATGTGCAGGATAATCAGTTTTTCTTGGTATAAGAGTGAGTACTTTGTTAGTGTGTGCAGGACAGTAACTTGAGTAAGTTTTTTTGATACAGAAATGAGTACTAGTCAATGGTCATTGGTTTAAATGTGGGTAATGGATTTGCTTCTGTATCTTTTGTTTGTCCATCAGTAATGAAGAAAAGAAGACGAGACTTGGACTTAATGTAATTCTTTTTTTCCTCCAGAATTTTCCATTTTGTGTCATGTGCATCAACATATCCCGCATCACTTTGCAAGCTCTTCGTGATGGTGTGTTGAACAGGTTAGACATTTATTAGAAATATCACAGTTTTTAAAAAAAAAGTTGCTTTACTTCAGATTCTGTTTGCTGACATATTGTCATCTGATCATACAGACTTTTTGTGTGTGGCATTAAACTGTCGTATCTGTGCTGTATTTTCAATAATTGTGAATTTATTTTTCACCATAACTGTCACAGTGGAATAAAAGAACTGTTTCTAATTAATAATCTAATTTGTCCTTGGCATTGTTTCGTTTATATTTTGGAGCTGTGTCAAAGGTTTAGACCTTACTTGCATTAAAGTTAAAAACAACAACAAAAAAACCCAAGCAGATTTACATCAAATTACTTTTGGGGGAAAAAAGTTGGAGCAGTCATGGATGGGTAACTAGTTGCAGCAGTCATGGATGGGTAACTAGTTGCAGCAGTCATGGATGGGTAACTAGTTGCAGCAGTCATGGATGGGTAACTAGTTGGAGCAGTCATGGATGGGTAACTAGTTGCAGCAGTCATGGATGGGTAACTAGTTGCAGCAGTCATGGATGGGTAACTAGTTGGGGCAGTCATGGATGGGTAACTAGTTGGGGCAGTCATGGATGGGTAACTAGTTGCAGCAGTCATGGATGGGTAACTAGTTGGGGCAGTCATGGATGGGTAACTAGTTGCAGCAGTCATGGATGGGTAACTAGTTGGGGCAGTCATGGATGGGTAACTAGTTGGGGCAGTCATGGATGGGTAAGGGGTAGTCATGGATGGGTAACTAGTTGCAGCAGTCATGGATGGGTAACTAGTTGGGGCAGTCATGGATGGGTAAGGGGTAGTCATGGATGGGTAACTAGTTGGGGCAGTCATGGATGGGTAAGGGGTAGTCATGGATGGGTAACTAGTTGGGGCAGTCATGGATGGGTAAATAGTTGCAGCAGTCATGGATGGGTAACTAGTTGCAGTAGTCATGGATGGGTAACTAGTTGCAGCAGTCATGGATGGGTAACTAGTTGCAGCAGTCATGGATGGGTAACTAGTTGCAGCAGTCATGGATGGGTAACTAGTTGCAGCAGTCATGGATGGGTAACTAGTTGGAGCAGTCATGGATGGGTAACTAGTTGGAGCAGTCATGGATGGATACAAAGCATTCAGTGTGAATGGTTTGTGTGGCATTAGGGAGTGCAACAGCCAGAAGAAAGTGATGCCTGTGGTGAACCAGTTCTATGCCGGCACTCTGCTCTACCTCTACAGGGTGTGGCAAAAAGGGAAGACCATCAGCGACTCTGGCTTTGTCATCAGAGGTCAGTGCTGTTTCACACACTTCACCCATGCTCCTTTTGTCATTAGAGGTAACTGGAAATCTGTTCATACACATACCGATATGTAACACACTATTGCAGTATAAAAAAACTGTAATGCACAGATACGCGTAGAACAAAGTTTCTTCATCTGTTTGTGTATCAAAAACATATAAAAATTATCATGCACAGATATGCTTGTAAATTTACTTCATCGGCATGTGTATCAGAAATACATTTCTAGTAACTAAGTAAGACAACTTGAAGCAATGCACAGGCATTTGCAATGCAAAACAAGAGAGGCAAGGCCTTCAAGACTCACTTGTGATACACAATACGTTAAATACGTACGATACGTTAAAATGTGTTCTGTATTTGTTATTATAAAGCCACGGGTTGAAAAAAAAAGAAAAAAAGAAAAAAGCCCTGAAGGCAGATTCGAACCCTGCGTGTTTGGGTGAGAAGAAACTGTTTTACTCAATACACTATTGTGGCTCCTTAACTGACGTTAAAAAAATTAACATTTAAACATGCTTTTTTAAGGGCGATAAATCAGTTGCGGTATTCGCAGTGAGAACGCTGTTTAAATCATATTATTCTGGTGTATCTTGGGCATTCAAAAAATCTTTAAGGACAATAAAGAATTCTTTTTAAGTCTGCGGTAAAGGAGACGTGGCTATCGCCGCAATCACACTGCAACATTTAGCCATTTTCTCTGGATCTAGATAGATGTACAAGTTTAGTTACACCCGCCGGGAATGTACGATTCAATTTCTCTTTTATGTTCATTCTAGTTTTATAGTTTTAAAGTTGATTTGAAAATTGAGTATTTTGTTAAACTAATAACATGTAGAGCCAAGTACAAGTCTCACACCAACATCCACTGACTTCTACAATATTGTAACTAAAAAAAGAAGCCAGATTATATGCAAAATGAATTTACTGTTATATATATATATTTTTTTTTATTCTCTAAACTTGGCACTTTGATCTGATATTCTGACACAGCATCAAGAGCAGTCATTTTTTGTTCAAACAGGAGCTTCTTTTGCATATAATCTGGATTCTTTTTAATTTTTTTTTTTGTGTGCCCATCCCAGAGGTGCAATATTGTTTTAAACAAGATGACTGGAAAGAACTGAATTTTTTCTATCTAGTTGGGTCACGGTATGTGTAATTAAACCTATTTTTATGCCAAAGTTGGTGTCAACTGACAAACTATTTGCAGAGAAAATAGCAATGTTAAAGTTTACCACGGACACACAGACACAGACAACTGAACACGGGGTTAAAACATACTCACTTTGTTTACACAAGTGAGTCAAAAAGCATTTTATCACTGCCTTTCCCCAACACTTTTGACCAGTCATAAAATTCTGCTGCCATTTTCATCAGATTTCTCATTGTGTAGAGATGCCGTGGCAGAATCGGTTGGGCACTGGTACTTCTTCCAGTGTTTACCACTGCTCAGGATTTGAGGCGGTTTTAGCATTTCAGCACATTACTCCATTTTCTTCACTCCACGGTCCACTTGCGTGTGAATGGGAACAGGATTTCAGCTTGGAAAGTTACAGCGTTGGAAGGAGAGGGTTGGGCCCTGCCTAACAATGCCAAGGTCTGGTCACAGACAATGTAACTATGTCAGTTCACTGCCCCCTTGGTGTATGGGACCTTGAACCTTTTTTCAATACTTTATCCATGTTTTTGCTGTGTTGGCAGATGTTGAAAACCGGGCCAAGAAACAGTCCAAGGATGTGTTCAAAGACTTGCAAGCCTACATTGCCGGCCAGAAGGCAGCAGCAGAGGGAATGATGTTTGCCCAGGGAAACAGCAGTGGCAAGAGGGATGACAATGTGAACTTCTTCAATGTTGTGAAATCTGAAACCAAGACTGCAGCTGAACTGTACTGATATTTTGTTAACTTTAGGAAGCCGACTTAAAATTTTTTTTCAACAGTTTCTGTGAACTAACATATTTTTGAATGTGGTATCTGGGAGCTCCAAATCCAATCCACCTTTCTTTGCCTTCCCTTTGAACCTTGTAAATAATGTGGCATTCAGGTGAAAAAAAGACATGTGCTTTACATTCACAACCACAACCTTTTCAATGATAAATTACATTGTTTTAATTTTGTTGTTATTGTACATTGTGTTCATTGTTGTGATGCTGTTTTGTTTAGTTGTTTAAAGAAATGAAAGTTACTGAATTACTGTACATAGATATTTTATTATAACTTTTGCATTGTGTGATTTGTTTAAATGGCATTTTCTGTGAAAAACTTTAAAAAAAAAGTTTTTGTGATAAGAGTGAAACATTCCATGTCCAGAATGAAGGGTTTTACATACAAACTGATGTGCTTTCACTGTTTTAGCTCTCATATGATTATGTATCCTTACTTTAACAGTCTTATACACACGCTTTAGTTTAACTGTCAAATTTTCAAGTTTTGTAAATTATATGTTTATTCACAGGTCACATGCTATGAACATAGGGTGTTGTTTTTGTAGTCTGGAATCAAATCTGGACCATGTGAATTCTTTCTGCATTTGCCTGCAGATGAGGCAGTCATTTTGTTTCACATCAGATTCTACCATTATCAAAATTTGTGGCATGTTAACTAATAAAAGGCAGCAGTGTAGGTCAGTGATATGTTTGGGAACTTTTGGTTAGTTTGTTATTAACTTATTAAAATCATAAATACATTAACTACATTTTTGAATGCTGATAAAAAAAGGGAAAGAAAAGTGATGGAATCAGTATTTTGCTCAGCCACATTAACGGCTTAACTCGGGTCTTTTTCTGACTTGGGTCTGTGACTGAACATTAGTCCTTTTTCACCATCCTGTTTTTCCACCATGACCAGAGAGCTGATGCACACAGTGAAGAAAAGATTGGGCGGATACTAAAAATATCAAGATTATAAATCGGATTTTTCTTGATCCAGCAACAGTGTATATATGGTATTATTTATTAAGTATCTAAAAGATATGCCAGTGAAGTCAGCTGACTTTTTATAAAAAAAAACAAACCAACCCAGACTGACATATTTCTCTAAGTTTAAAGTTGGAATTTAGATTAATTAAAAAATAAATCTTTTATTAATATCAAAATGTTTTGTTTTTTTAACAGGAGATATCATTTTATACTGAATTAAGTGTGGGTCTGCAACTTCAAACAAAATGAAAACAAATTATTAGTGTTATGTATTACAGTATATGATTACCATTTGTGTCACCACATCACATATTTACAGGCTAAATTCGTCCTAAATGTAGCCTGAGATCTCATGTCATCCAGGAATTGAAGAACATACTCATTCTCCACTGCAAGTCATTTGTGTGTAAACAAAATTACCGAATTTGTGTTGTCTCACACCAACATCCATTGATTTCTACAGTATTGTAACCAGTGAAGTGCAATACACATCAGTAGAAAGGAAAAAAAAGGAAACATTTCTGCTGATTTTACTGGAACTAAGATCTACATTCACAGGCTTGGTGAAATGTTCTGATCATGTTTGGATTGATGCTTTAACATCAACATTCACTATCAGGGCATTCATTAGACTTGAGTAATACTGTGTACATACATTATGTAATAAAGTATTTGATGTTCCAGTGATTATAAGCTTACTTAATTTTTTTCTTTAAGTTTTATCTTTAAATTATCATTTAAAGTTCACCTTAAATAAAACTGTTTTAGAATTTTTTAACAGGAGAGATTATTTAAAATCAACCAATGTAGGCCTGTAAACATATTGCACACACACACACACACTTTATTTTCTCTTCTTCAGTGTTCACAAGCTGCAGCTCCTCTAGGATCATGAAGTGAACTTTCATGCTGGAAATATTTGTTTCTATATAACCTATCAAACACTAACATGAATTACCAGATTTTAAGCATTTGATCTTCTTTGTGTATATATCCTACGAACAATAGCACTAGTACAGTAGTAGGTGGGAACATGCTGATTTGGGAGATTGGAAAATTAATCTGCACCGTTAACTTATCAGGACTCGGGGATCAAATTACAGACCCCCATGGAGAAAATATAACACTATCTGGCTGCTGCACCAATCTATTAATCAAATTCTAAAATCTCCACATTTTTCTTGATAATATGTAGCAGTTTCCACAACACGTCAACAGGTAAAAGATTTCTTTGCAAGCCAAATGACTATTGTTTAACAGATTATCAGTGATCAGGTCTTTATGTCCAACAAGCAAGAGCAAAATATTCTGGTTATGATCAATCATTTAATGTGAGCTAAAATATGAGCATGTTGCTTCAAGTAATCTCCAAGCCTTAATGCAATATTGTGATAATTGTTGCAGAAATGTTGTGATCATACATATCTTTTGAACTGTGTTGTTGAACAAGCTGTAATACAATCAGCAATTTGAAGTTTTTGTTTCCTGTGTTATGAAATGTGTTGAGAGATCTCTCTTAAAAAACAGCATAATCACTTTCTGAAAACAATCCTTCAACAATCTCACAAGGTGAAAGAGAAAAAACCATCATTTTCAGAACACTGTCATTTACTGTGAACACAGCACTGTACATACCCACACATTCATAACACGTTCATCTGCATATATACAAACAGCAAGTCATTACCCACACATTCATTTGCATACATACAAACAGCAAGTCATTACCCACTCATTCATAACACATTCATTTGCATACATACAAACAGCAAGTCATTACCCACACATTCATAACACATTCATTTGCATACATACAGCAAGTCATTACCCACACATTCTTAACAATCATTTGCATACATACAAACAGCAAGTCATTACCCACACATTCATAACAATCATTTGCATACATACAAACAGCAAGTCATTACCCACACATTCATCTGCATATATACAAACAGCAAGTCATGCACTTGAGTCAATCCATTCACTTATTACATTTACAGGCACTGAAAAGAATGTGGAAAATGAGCATTGTCAAACCAGACAAGCTCAAGAAGTGATATATATATACCACATGTGTGAACATACCATCACTGGTAGTAAATCATATCTCTAGTCTATAAATGCCTACGAACAGGTGTTGTAGACATGAATACTGTGCATCACTGTTGTCAATTCTAATGTTTCATATATTTGAACTGATTCTCGCACAAAACATACACAAATACACATTCTTTCAAGACTTTGAAACATCTTCTCTAGTGACAGATTTTCGAAAGATAATCTGAATCAACAACACATTCTTTCTTTCTAGAATCAAGCTCAATTTGATGTTCTTCTCCTTAACTTTTCACCTTATATCTTCCACAATAAGCTAAGTTCTGATCATTTCAACAAAAAGATTCTGTAGCAGTGGATGAACACAACATTCTCCATCTTCACAAGTGTGGCACCCAGAAGTACCTTGGACATGCATCACCCTGGAAAAGGGTAAAATGGGGTAGGGTGGGTGGAATCCTCAGAACTGAATCCATCTGCATTTGTTGTAATGACTGCGGTCCACCAAAAATCCTCAGAACTGAATCAAGTCTGCATTTGTTGAAATGACTGCAGTCCACCAAAATCCACAGAAATGAATCCATCCACAGAACTGAATCACATGCAGCTGTAATTATTGCAGTCCACTAAAATCCACAGATCTCTTGCACACCCAGTTGTTGCAATGACTGCAGTCCACCACAGAAAATCCACACAGAATGATGATTCACACTGTCAGCACGGTCTGACTTGTCAGGTTCTTCACAATACCATCATCCTGGGCACAATGCTCATGGCCATCAGCTCTTGGAACAGAAGCTTGCAGGCATACGGAATGCGGATCTGGGATATCTGCAACATGACAATGAAGGCACCGATAAAGATAGACGATATTTGCTCCTCACATAAATATTCTTTTCGCAATCTAGGCATCTGTTACATTTTCTGGTCATGCCATAAAGAGAAGGTTCTGGAGATAGATGTTGGAGGAATGGAAAATCATGTTACATTCAAACATACTCATGTAAATCTAAGAAGCTTAGTATTTTCTGTAATGGATCTGATCACACATGCACATGATTAAGTAACACTGACTGATGTGAGAATGAATTTTCTGGAATATTCAGAATGGTCAACTGGTTAAAAAATCAAAAGGAGGAAAACCCACCAGCTGACATTACGGTTAGAATGAAATGCAATAAGGTTGTATTTAATACAAATGAACAGATATTACAAATGACTGAACAGCTAGAATGAGGAAAGTTAGCAAGCTTACAACTATATATCGTCAGTGGTTAAACGTGACCTGACTGGTCAGGCATCTGCTTGGCAGATGTGGTGTAGCGTGTATGGATTTGACCGGACGCAGTGACGCCCCCTTGAGCTACTGATACTGACTTTAATGCTCTCACGTATCCATTCAAAAATATCTAAAAAACAGGACTTTATTTCATTCATGGCTGCTGCCATGCAAGCCCCTTAACTATTCAGCCGTATCACTGAGGCAGAAGTGAAATAGACAAACCTGTGTCTTGTTTTTGCAGCTGCGGCATTCAAAGGTCTGGTTGCGCAGGTTGGCAATAGCGATGAGACCACAAAGGTTGCAGACGTGCACTCGGTAGGGGTCAGAGGCCTCAAAGAGACGTTCCCTCAGGAACTGGGCAGCACCGTGAGCAATCTGACAATCACGCTCCATCTCTCCAAAACGGAGACCTCCATCACTGAAAATACAACAGACAGGACAGTTATAGTGTGAATACAACAACAGAACGGGCATGTTAGACTAAGATGTCCATCTAACGAACGAGGAGGAGGAATGAGCTTGTTAGTATTTCACAGGAGGTATACAAAAAGCTGATTCCAGACAATGCCGTAAACTGTTTCTTATACAAATAAACAATTAACTGGTTCATTTGGCAGATGCTGCTATATGAACTGTCAAATGGAATGGATTTATACTCCAATACTCACTCCCTTGAACAGCACAATTTCACAAAATCAGGAACCAAGACCCGAACAATTTGACCTAAACAGGCTACAGGGTACAAGCTGATACTGATAAGAAAAATACTGTGACTGAAGCATATCAGCGTAATGTACACCCTAATGACCAGCAGCGATCTGTAATCGATTTAATCAATAGATATTGAACTGTATGGCAGCAACTGACCGTGATCTGCCCTCCATGGGCTGTCGGTTGAGGATCTGGACAGGGCCACGTGCCCGAGAGTGGATCTTGTCATCCACCATATGCTTCAAACGCTGGTAGTAGGTGGGTCCCAGGAACACCTGAGCATTCAGCTTGCGTCCAGTGAAGCCATTGTACAGCACCTGTTGCCACAAATATTACAGCTCATCAGCAATGAAACAACATTTGCAGCTGTGAACAATTAAATGTGAGTATCAATGAATTTTGTTATTTTCCTGAATCAGCAAACCAGTGACACGAATCTCATAGCATTGGTAACAGAAATTGAAGCTTGATGCAAGATGTGACACAATCAGCCAACAAATATTTCATAGTCAAGTGCACTGTCACATGAAATCATACATAAAATTAACTTATCTGTGTTGATAACTTTTCTCCTATTACAGCTGAAAGCAAGAATCTTATATCTTATGTTTCTCAACCAAACTGAGATCGACTCTGCAGCTAAATATAGACCATAAAGCATAGACTGTCACAAATACAGAAAACTGACCTCGTTTCCTCTCAAGTTGTAGCCATACTGCTGAAGCAGCTTGGAGATCTTCTGCACGTTGACGGTGTCATTGAAGGGAGTGGCATCACCAATCTCACCCTTGTTGGCCGCCACCTTGCCTTGCAGGCACTCGATCAAGTGACCAATGGTCATACGGGATGGGATGGCGTGAGGGTTGATGATGATGTCTGGGGTGATGCCTTCACATGTGAATGGCATGTCCTGGGAACACAAAATACAGTATATTATATACATATATGTAAAAGGATCCAATAGTAGTGTAAATATCTAAGTGACAAGACAAAATGGCCAGAATCTGGGAAATATACAATAAAATTACGCTCTAAATTTCTGTACATTCAACCCAATTATCAGCTGTAGAACTCACAAAACTTTTACACATTTGAGTCAAATAAGAGTAAATGATAGACCAGAAAACAGAAAACATAAATTATGCTCTAAATTTCTGTACATTCAACCCAATTATCAGCTGTAGAACTCACAAAACTTTTTCGTATTTGAGCCAAATAAGAGTAAATGATAGACCAGAAAACAGAAAAACAAACACCATTCTCACCTCCTGTCTGTACATGATACCACAGGTTCCCTTCTGTCCGTGACGACTGGCAAACTTGTCCCCAATCTGTGGGGTCTTCACTGTGCGTACACGGATCTTGCAGAACTTGTAGCCCTCATGGTTGATGGTGATCATCACCTGTGGGGAAAGGACACATTTGTATCAAAATGCCCATCTAGCTCTAAAGTTGTATAAATACCTGCTTCTGCTTAAAAACCATTCTCATTAAGTTCATTTTTGGGATTATACACTTCATCTAATTTTTTGGAGGTTATACTTTTAATCTTACATCCAGTATATACGACAAAATTATCTTCATTTAAAAGAAAACTCGGACAAAAATTTGTCTAAAATTTTTAAACCAAGAAAAAGTGTGAAATCAAATAGATCTTGGTTCTGCAGCTTAAAAACTCACAGACTCATCAAAACAGCCACCATATAAAATGAATCCTCAATATAAACTAGGAAATGTATGAACAGTGGGAGTCCAGTTAATCCTAAATCACATTCTTTCTCCATTGTTAACTTGTTTTCACAGTTTTGGGGGTAATGGATAGCCAAAATAATAACCACTAAAGTCGCACACAAAGCAGAAATAAGTTAATACCTGATCGACAATGCCGGTTTCACTGCGTCTCATGAACACACTGGCGTCTCGTTTGGCGAATCGCTTGGCTGTCACTTCAAGCTGGACAAAGCAACAAAGAACAAAGTGTAAGAATTGAGCAAAAAGATACTGAAGACATTTTGTTTTCGATAGTATGACTTAACAAGTCTATCTAACATCAAAATTATCATAAATCAAGTTAACACAATGCTTCCCGAGTTGCCTACCATTAAAGACAGTGAGGTGAAACTGGCCTGTTTCTACTGCAGTATTTTCTATTACACATATACATGCAATACTTAAACACAGTGGCAATAATTTTACAGATGTTTCAGGAAAATTTATGTTTATAGATTCATTCATACATAAATACACAATATTAAAAACAATATCAAAGGGCAGGACTGATACTGCCTTTACGTTGGGACCCCACAGACACCACGATCACATCCCCAAGAAGGGAGAGGGGTTACCAAACAAAAAAAGTGAATGGCGCACATACCTCATCTTCATTGGCAGGCAGCGTCAATGTTTTGCCAATGAGCACATCATCACCGGACACACGGGTACCAGGGGCGATGATTCCATCCTCATCCAGCTTGTCATAGATGGCAGGGCGCATACCTGTTTACAGTTAACCATGTTCTTTCAATAGGCTGTGTGTGTGTGTGTGTGTGTGTGTGTATGTGTGTATGCATGCGCACATGAACACATGCCCACATCCATGTCTGTGTGCATTTGTTTGTGCGTGTGCGAGTGTGTCTTGAAAGTTTGAGAAGAAAAGCTAGGGCTAAAGAACAGGAGAAAAGAGAAAAGACAAAAGAAAGAAGAGAGGTAAAAGATGCAGGAAAGGAGAGAGCAGAAAGAGAATAACAATGCTGATGCAAGCAGGACAAGAAAACCGGAGATGAGGGAGCAAGGGACGCAAGGAGAGGAACAGACAAGGAAAAAACATTTTTGTAACAAGATGAAAGACAGTAAACTCAAGCAAGGATTCCACTTTTAAGTTTGATAAGGTCAGTCACTGACATTATGAATTGCAACCATCATGTACTCACAATTTCAGGGGTATTCAAAATATTAGTAGCAATTTCATCCAAATTTGATTTTTTTCCTCTTAATTTTTTTTAAAGGGGAAGACTGGAGGGGTTATAAACATACATGATCTTCATACTGACCTTGCACAGTTTCTCTGGTTGGTTTCTCAAAAATTTCCTCCTGATCCAAGCCTTTCTTGGATTCAGAATCCTTGTAGGATCGGAAGAAAAAGGATCTGAAAGCAAAGGCAACCGAGTCAATAAATCAACTAAAGGCAAAGATTTTGCACTGCATTTTGAGAAAACATATTCATGAACAGAGAAAATAACCTTTTGTGCAACCGCTTGCACAACCGCTATTCATAAAGAAATACCATAACTGCTGTACCGCTTTCATTATATCCATTGATATATGGAAACACATCATAGAACATTTCAGTCAACGTATCAAACTTTACCTTACATTACTGTCTGCCACCCCTACCCCTTCTTTCCCTGTGCATGAAACTGTCAGATTCCACTTTATTGCACAGAAGTTTACAAGGGATCCTTTCGAAAGAATATTCTGCAATACAATGTTAAGTTCTGCCATTAAACTAAAAACAACCATAACAAAAATCTTGGGCAGCAAAACAAAGATTCATTTTTCACTTGGATGATGAACTGCATGTTATACATCAAGAATAACATATCTCTATGCACATGTCTTCCCTCCTCTCACGAGCCCATTCCTCACCTATCTGCTACAAACAAGATGCTACAGACAAAAATCTCCAAACACGTCAGATTATATCAGATATTGTGGAAGCAAAAATGAAAAGCAGTGGCATGACTCACCTGAAGAATCCTCTGTCAATGGCTGAGTAGTTGAGGATGACAGAATCTTCCTGGTTGTACCCTGTGTAGCTGGCAATGGCCACGATGGAGTTGATACCTATCATCAAACCGTCACTTTGATCATAGGTACAGAGAAAAACTTTTGTTTCATGAAAGCATGTGGTTTCGAAAAAAAGAAAAAGATAAAAATCAGTTCTAATTTTTTTCATATGTGTGTGTGTGTGTGCATACGTGTGTACATGCATATCAGTGTGTACAAGAGAGTAAGTGTTCATGAGCAAGCATATATGCACATTTTCCTTATGGAATGCTTTTCCATATTCCTTTTGATAAAAATTCTGGTAAAATTGTCAGTTTTACTAGAGTGTGCCTTTTTAAAAGTACAGAGAAAAACAAAAACCAAACAAGAAACTATCAATTAATCGATGAATCAGAAACCCAGTCCGTCTATTACACAAACAGATCAATGTAATTGCACCAAAACCAGCTAAACTGAGCACAAGAGGAGACTGACCTGCAGGAAGTTCTCTGAAGCGCAGGTACTCCATGGACCTCGTGGTGACCAGAGGTTTCTGGGGGTAGAAGAGGCCATGGGCCAGGGTGTCCATGCGCACATGGTAGTTGGTGATGTACACACCCATGGCTTGTTTGCCCATAGCTGACTGGTAGGTGTTACGAGGGGACTGTTAACAAAAGCACAGACAGAACACACTTAGTAAACAAAGCTTTAAAAAATCTCCACTGAGCAAGAATTGATTATGTCCCCTGACTCACTCCTGGTTTACTGATCTGGATGATGTATAAGTATATCAAGTCGTAGAATGTTCATGCAAAAGATAATGAACAAATTTAGTCAACGTGAATTTGCTTGTGTGTACATGGAGGAAGGGCACAAAGGAGTGTGAAAGAGAAAGTGTGCTGTAAATTATACATGTGCATGAATGTGTGTGTGTGTGTGTGTGACATCCCTGACTGAATGACATAGGAAATGAATAATGGAGCGCATAAAGGCAGCTGTCAGTTGGCTCTATCCATGCAGACAGCCTGTTTTTCAAATGACTGTGTCTGTAGAGTGCTCAGAGCTTATCTGCCCAAGGACAGGTGTTAAAAAAAAAAAAAAAAAAAAAATCAATGAAAATTACCTGATTGTGATCAGGGAATGGAATGATGGAGGCACACACTCCCAGGATCATGGCAGGGTGGATCTCGCAGTGAGTGTAGGTGGAGCAGTAGGCCGACTCCTTGTCCTCCACCAGGTCATCTGGGGTCATTGCCAACATGATGGTCTCCTCCTCCAGGGGGTCAATGTACTCCACCACACTGCTGGACACCAGGTCCTGCCAGCTGGACACACGTCACAACATGCATCACCTCTTTGCCACATGCTACTGTCACCAAAAGCACTGGAATACTTCTCTGTTACACACCTCAACTACTTGCTTAGTATGAGCAAGTGTACCCCATGCAGTTTGTTTGTCTTTCAGCTTCATGGCTTTTTTAAGTCGACAAGACAAGAGGCAGTCTCAGAGAGTAATGGAGATGAGTATGTCTGAAGAAGTAATTTGTTGATACAACGTAAGTTTAAAAAATTTTTTTTCTATCTGAACATGTGAAAGACACTACCCAAGATATCTGTAAGTCTTGTAGCATTTCTCAGAAAATCTATTCTGTAAAATATAGCACTTCACTACAGCAGACACAAGTAATCCCTAGAATAAATCCAAGAAGGGAACTTGACATACCTGTAATTATTGTACTCTCTCTCCTTCAGCTGCTGGATGTGACTTTTCTTCAGCAGCAGTTTCTGGTTTTCCACAATCAACAGAGGACGGCAGATTCGACCAGCGTCAGTGTAGATTCTGATCTCCCTGTCCTGGAAGTCTCGGATCATGGACACCTGTCACATCCACAATTTAGTCTATGTAAATTTTGGCCAGGAAAAGCAAAATCATATGCAACAATAAAACAAATAAGGGGAAATCAATTTCTATATTGCAAGAAAACAATGCTGCATACACAACAACAAAAAAACTAATGAAAGAGGAAAATCTGGTACGTTTTTCAAAAAAACATTACAAACAGAAAACACAAGAAAAAGGAGCAGCCGTAGTTCTCTCATTTTCTCCGCATAGGCGGATAGTAGTTTGCACAGGACAGGAATGTCAGACCCCTGCCGGAGTCTGCACTAGTTGGGTCACGGTTAAGTATGTGTAATCAAAATGGAACTCACTTCTGACACGATGATGTCCATCTCGCGTCGCAGTTTTCTGAGAGTGGTCATCAGCTGGTCTGGATCCCGATGGATACCCACCCAACAGCCATTCACAAAAATCTTTGTGGTGCTGCAAATGTAACATATCACGTGCATCATTCATGCTACATTATAAGCATTAAAAAATATACACATACAAATCTATATACAAGAACTAAGTATTCTTCCAAGTTAAAACACACACACACAAGGAATAGGAATTCTCCCAAGATGTTTCTTTGACTTCTAATTGATGCGTATAACACAGACTTCTTCCCACTCCATATCTTTTAAGAGCAGCATGTCTTTCCTTTCTTCCAGTGCTTCTTTTCAGCATTTCTTCTCATCATTCATTATCAAGCATATCTGAACAAAATGATCCCCAGCAATGCATAGAACAATGCTTTCAAAATGTAAGGCAAACATGTTTTTAGTTGTGAAAGTCTCTGACTTAATACTGTAAACACTGATATCAATAAACAAGACAAAAAACAAACAACAAAAAACACGAATCAACAGGCCAGCTGTGGTAACATACTCGGCAATGGCAGATGGCGTGACCTCCTCCAAGTTCTCCATGCTCCACTCCTCCAAGAACTCCAGGATGGGTGAAGGTTGTGAGCCCACGGAGATGTAGGCCATCAGTGCCAGGTTCTTCACCAGTCCTACAGCTGCTCCCTAACACACACATAAATCACCACCATTATCATAGGTTGGCTTGAAAAAGATAACAGCGAAGTCAGGAAACATTACTCATTTTCAGTATGCTTTTATTTTTGTACAAAGTTTTCGAAGATAACAGAGAAGTCAGGAAACATTACTCATTTTCAGTATGCTGTTATTTTTGTACAAAATTTTGAAATACAGAAACTGAGTGACCATCTTTCCGATTTTATCCCAGCAACTAGAGTGCCCTTCCCATTAAGTGAATGACACTAGTTTTGGTTCATTCCTTGTCAAACACAACCATGATCCACGCTTACCTCTGGTGTTTCTGCAGGACAGATCATGCCCCACAGTGTGTTGTGCAGCTGACGAGGACGAGCCAGCTTGCCATCTCGTCCAATGGGAGAATTCAGTCTTCGCAAGTGAGACAGTGTGGATGCAAATGTCAGTCGATTCAACACCTGGCAACGAAAATTGGAATAGGGTGTCAGCACTTTTCCACAGAAATGAATCATTGAGTGTGCATGAAAAGTTTAACAACTGCCAACACATTTCAATAAATAACAAAGCAGGAATAAAAATTGTAACTGTATGTACACTACTTCATTATCAAACTGATCAATAAATGGAATGTATATGTGATTGAATACTGACAACATGAGAAAAAAATGTTAGCATCCACATGTATGTGAACGCATCAGCTCTAGCGCACAAGAAACATGCAAAACAACACAGGTAAGGGAAACCCACTTTGACACACATATATCTCAGCTCTAACTGCCAGAAAGAAGGAAAGCCTCCCACCTGTGAGACTCCAGCCCTGGCCTGATGGGCTTTCTTCTGATCTCCCCAGTTGCCTGTGGCCAGAGAGTACTTCAGGCCATCAGTGATGATGCGTGTCTTGATGGCCAGCTCCATGTTAAAGTCCTTGCCGCGGTCAATGAACTTCTGGGCGTACATGCGCACCTCCTTCATCAGGTTACGGAACAGCCTGTTCAGTTTGCAAACACAGCAAATGTAAAGCATACTGGAACTATTTATGTCATACATGTACATGAACTCTATGATCACTAATCGTGGAGAAATTTAGTGACAGATAATGAAATATCCAATTCTTTAACTGTCTCAATATTTCTAAAACAACAAAAACAATTCTTCAGAGTTACTGTCATAAAATTTGAAGTCATATTTTTCTCTATTATACACTAAAAACTACACCTTGCAAATGTTTTTGTAGCCATGTTTCTTTCCATGCAGTTTCATGACTTGGGTATGAGACATCTTTGAGAAAATGTAGTAGATAACAGAATGCATAACACAGGGTGTGAAACATAATAATCCCTTTTCTGTAAGATAATTGGATGGACAGAAACATTCAGACAAAAAAAAGAGTCCCACTGACCCTCTGAAGAGGAAGGCGAGCAGAGGTCCTGCCAAATCCAGACGCTTGTTGCCGTAGTGATCTCGGTCATCCACCTCTCTGCGTCCCAGTGCAGCCAACAGCAAACGGTGCACCATGTAGCTGAAACACACCTCCTGCATGTACTCTTCACTTCTCAGGGGAGCTATAGCTATGGTCATCACCAAATAGAACACAAATACCACTGCCAGCTGACCTAGTTTTGTGTAGCTAAAAATTCTAGATATTCCAGAGAGCCAGCTATAGATGGAGACAAAAAAAGAGAAGAGAAGAGTAGTGACAGAGAGAGGGGGTGGGTGGGTGGGTGAGAGAGAGAGAGAGAGAGAGAGAGAGAGAGTTAAAAAACAATAACAACTGCACTAATTTCCATTTGTAAATTCTTGCAATGAATATCTTAGTAAATTAGAATAATGATAATAATACTAATCATTAATAGAAAAGGAAGAGGTTGAGAACACACACAATATGACTGCAGGTACCAGAAAAAAAAAAAAGACTCACCCAAGAAAGTATGCCTTTTTGGTTTCACAGAATTCGCTGACACCCACATGAGGCAACATTTCTTTCTGCAGAATTTCTCTGGCGTACTTGATACGCTTTTCTTTGGTGACACCTGGCCGTGCTCCTCTGGCACCGATAAAGTTCAGAGCCACCCCCTGTTCCTGGATCACGAAAGCTTCATCCAAAGAAGGTTTCACCTGTAACATCAGGAATAAATCAGAAGTTATGACATGTACATGCATGTATGTGGATTGCACAAATATCTAAAAAGAAAAAGAAGAAGAAGAAAAAAAAGAGCGGCAATTACTGACACTGAAAAACTTATAACCTTATCATAATTCTTAATAAGTTTAAGAAGAATAAGAAGAAAACTGAAGGATAAGCATGCTTTTTAAAAGCTTCAGAAAACACACACATAAAAGAGAGAGAGAGAGAGACAGAGAGAGAGAGAGAGAGAGAAAACACAAACAAAAAACAACAACAACAACAAAAAAACACACAAAAAAATCCCACAGCCAAACATGTGTAATCTTCACTGACCATTTCCATCATCTCTGGGTCATCAAAGTCATAGATGATGTGTTCCAGAATATCCCTGTCAGACACGAAGCCCAGAGCACGGAACACAATGATGATGGGGATCTCCTGCTTGATGTAGGGGAGGATGGCAATAATGCGCTGACCAATGGCACTCTTCTTGGCTCCCTGCAACACAGAACACATTTCCCTTGATGAAAGTGGCTGATATCAAACACAAGCACAGTATCTGTAACATATAGTCAGAGACTAAAGTGGACTGGTCTGTATATACTAAAATATTTTCTCTAAATGGAAGGCCAAGTGATTTTCTGTCTTGTCACATGCTCAAAAAAGAGACACATATGGTCCTCATTCAAATACAAACTGCGTTAGAATTATTATTATGTTAAAATCATGATGATCATGTAAACATTCCATGACCAAAATATATTTTGTTTTGTTCAAGTTTTTCAATTAATAAATATGAAATGATTTTTTCCAATAGAGAAGAAGATGCAAGACTACCATAACCAAAATTTGCACAGATCGCATTTACTGATTAAGTACATACCTTTTCCTTTTTTTCAGAAAAACAAAACAAAAAAAACAAACCCCAACAGTGTAAGATTTTATTATCATTAAATCAAGACCACAACAGAACGATAACAAAACATAAGCCTCATAATGTTGACTCTGTAGTATCATATCAACTATTCAAGTAAACACAGGAAAAGTAAGATCACTTACACCACCACCTCTAGCCATCATGT
The DNA here is from genome assembly GCF_041734735.1 of Babylonia areolata. Classification (NCBI taxonomy): domain Eukaryota; kingdom Metazoa; phylum Mollusca; class Gastropoda; order Neogastropoda; family Buccinidae; genus Babylonia; species Babylonia areolata. The sequence goes on from NC_134877.1 coordinate 11,535,205, forward strand.
TGACCCACATGGTGCTTGTGGGACGCGAGGAATGCTCCAGGCAGGATCGGATCTCTGTCTTGAAGGCATACTTGGAGTCCTTCTGCTGGAATACGTACACTGAAACAAACATTGAAGATTTTCTTTTAAATATCTTTTCCTAGTTATTATTATTATTATTTTTTCATATTTCATCATACAACTGACTGTGGTAACAAAATGATAAATGGTGGAACACTTAACATGTCACCTTTTCAATGAATTTATGAATTATAAACTGATCCTTTCATCCCTAATGCATTGTGCAAAACTGCCAGTATATGTATGGCACTGGAAAGCAATATGGCCAGTACATTGTAGAAAACAGAATACAAATCTAAAGTAAAACTGCTAGAGCAAAAATCAACAACAAACAAACAAAAAACACACATATCCCAGATCTTCAACCCCCTGAGTGCTGCACGATGGAAATTTCCGTCTCCTTATGGTGTGGAGAAAAAAAAAAGAAGAAAAAAAAAAGCCAGACCCATGACAGAAATTTTCACCAGCGTCTTTGTAGGAAAGTTCCTATTACAAAATCATTAATTTTATGTGAAACTGTCAGAACTGGATAATCTTTTAATTTTCCTTTCAGAGAAGTATTGGTCATGTATATTTTCCTTTAGCATGATTACCCCACGTGACCAAAATATCCCTTGGCAAATAATTGGCACTGAAAGGGTTAATACTTATGCTCATAAATTTTGTGGAGCACATCTGTAAATCTGATGCCCACACGCCATCTGAATAAAATATGAGTGAAATTAATGTTCCATTTGCCCATCATCATTTACTGAAACTTGACTTAGTTTTATCTACTGATATACTGCATTATATATCCATTCACGAACCTGTGTTGATGGCCATCTTTTCCTGTGCAATCAGCACTTTCTCTGAGCCGTTGATGATGAAATAACCACCAGGGTCCAAAGGACACTCATTCAATTCTGTCAAATCACGATCTGTCAGGCCGTTGAGAAGGCAGTAGGTTGAACGCAACATGATTGGGATCTTCCCAATGTATGTCTTCTGGTGCATTGTCTCCACTGGGTCCTCCCCTTCCTTGATCACTGTCTTTTTGATGTCCACGTACAGTGGAGCAGAGTACCTATTTCAACACACAGCAGGACATTCAATAAAATGCAAACACAAGTAGCTGACTTGGTAAGTCAATGCTCACTGGTTTAAAGAAAACAATTCTTTACAGTATTAGTATTACAAGCATTTACGCCTAATCTTGAAACCAAATCCTAGGCGTTTACAAATAGAACACATATGTAAATATCAAAAAAGATAAATTGAACACAAGATACCAAACATCACTGAAAACTATTCATCCACCCCACCCCCACACAATACACAGAAACACAGGCACACGCACACACACACAAGTCATAGCACACAGTCATAAATAATACACAATCAAAAATACTACCAACAAATTCTGAAACTATCAAAACTCACTCACTCACTCACAAATACTCATTTTAGTTCACACTGGAAACGAATGAGCTGTTGAGAATTAATCAGGAGGGGAAAAGGTGGGTCTTCAGACTGGATTTGAAAGATTGCAGCAAAAATGAGTGATGGAGTGGCTGAGGAAGTTGATTCCAAAGAAAGGGGGCTTGGTATGAAAAACTGGTTGGCCATACGTTATCCATGTAATCACATTATTATTGAGCTACTTTTGAACAAAGAGCACACATTTTCTGGTACACTTAACAAAAACAAGAACTGATGCACAATGTATGGTAAAAAATAGTCACTGTAAAGTGTAAAATGCATAATATCAAAGTGTTAATACACCCATTTCCTTTCCAGTGGAATTTTGCAACTTACGTCAGATTCCTCAAACGAGCTTCGTTTGGCATCAGAGGACTTGGTACACCATCCTTTTCCCAATGTGTTGGTTTTGACAGATAAATCTGCTCGAACTTCAGCACATAGCGAGGCTGAAAAGACAAGAAAACACAAGTTAGATTTCACATCACAAATTCAGTGAATATGACACAAAGTGCTGAAAACTGAAATCCAGACTGATAAAAATTAGTTTGATCAATTAATTTAACTCCCTTATTAAATGTCAGCATATTCCTTGCTTTTCATTCAACTCATCTGCGTAGATGTTCATCCTGGTAGAACAATAAAAGAACTTTTGCCCGACTCTTGCCACTCTTATCACTTCTCTTTTGTCTACTTTCCCAAGGAATCCTTAGATGATCTCATTCCAGTGGCCAGTAAATTACACACAATACACTGGAAAAAAGAGAGGGAGAGAGAGAGAGAGAGAGAGAGAGAGAGAGAGAGAGAGAGAGAGAGAGAAGAAAATCACATGAGGTGTCTGAATCAGGGAATGTTTTGCTTTATAACAAACAGTGAAAAAATGCATTGACCATCTTTTCAGCATACGTTCTCCAATTTGTTCACCAGGGTTCGAATTCAGCGGGTGCCTTGGTTTCGCTTGGACATGCAAATTTTTTGTCGAGAGCGTCCAGTTGGCACTCAAAAATTGATAGAGGCGAAAGAAAATTAATGAAAAGACACACCAAGAAAACAAGCTCGAATACAAATGACTGAAATGTAAAGTGACGTCTGCTGCAGCTTGCTTCGTGGAGCAGCATCTTTGTGCATGCACAATCAGATGTTGACATTCATGGTGTATTAACGACAAACAATGTTTCCCATCTTCAATGTTAAAAGAAAGGCTCCCAAAACAGAGACGAAAGCTCAGGATGACAAAAAGAATAAACAGCAGGAGTACGAATCAAAGTGCCAGCGAGTGCACAATAAAGCCTGGCAGAAAGACTTTCCTTGGCACATTTCATTATGCTGGCACCCAAAACCACAACTGGGCATTCAAATGTTTTGACCAGAGTGCCTGACTGGAACTTTAAAAAAAAAAAGAAAAAAAGGGGGGTTAAATTCCAACCCTGTTCACAATATATATATACATATACACATATGCTGCATTCAGAAGCGTCAATGAACTAAAAGTAATGAACTCTGTGACTTACCGGTGTTTCCACTTGACCTGTGGTATGCTGAGCCTCAGCCTGAAGGTCAATGGGTGGAGCATCTTCAACAATGCGCTGCACTGACATCTGAATAAATTCATCGAAGGAGTCCAGCTGCTGGCGAACAAGACCTTTCTCATCAAAATAGGAGCTGATGACGATCCAGCAGGCTTCCTGCCACAATTCTGTGGTGACATCATCGTTTCCATCGTCAGCATCAAACATCTCTGTCAACAGAACAAAAAAAAACACCCACATCAGATATGAAAATATATTGAATCTTCTTTAAAAAAATTCTTTTATCATAAACCCTCCTTTCCATTTCTTGGAAATCACAGTCTCAGCACCACACATGGACTCACTCACTCATTGATTTGACTGAGAATAGTTCAGATGCTATCTTACGGTACTGTCTACAACAACTTCTTATTGACAGCTTCATGTTACCAGACAACATTATCCTCAAACAGCTGATTTCATACTGGCTGAGCGGCGTTCCATGCAGCTGTCTTCCTGTTTACAGTAGTCACTATTGTGGAAAGACTGCTTCTGCTGAGCTCAAACTTGTTTGTTTTGTCATGGTATTGTGTCCAAGACATTGGAATGATGAAGAAAATGTTTAAAGAAGCTTAAATAAAGGTTTGAAATCATTCATTCTTTACAGAAACATAATAAATAAATTTCTTAAGAAATCCATACCCAAAGACAACAAACTCAAAAAGTAAATCATGCTGAAAAATATATATGGTCCAGTGAATCACTGAGCACCTAAAGTCCTTTTTCCCTGTGTAGTTTCAATCTGAGAAATGTCCAAAATAAAATTTGGGGAGCTAAATCAATCTGTCTCCTTTAGTTTAATTATTTTTAAAAGTAAGAAAACACTTAATTTTCAACAGTACATCACTCATTCACTGTCCATGAAAATGATGCAGACAGGCTTATTTGCTTATGATGCTGATGCTTGACTGATCTTGGATCTGATACAGCATTGTGTTAGACAAAGGAGAGAGGAGGGGATGGACAAGACTTTTGCTACAAACTCTGGTCAATAAAGTGCTATCATATGCACACACAAAAAAGACCAAAAATCGAAAATAGAAGCATGTTCTGCCAGTCTCTCAAATGCTTTTGTTGCTTGAAATTTCGGAGAGCCAATCAACTTCGAGAGCACAGATCATGTGATGCACTTCTCTAAGTCATGTAAGCACGGAACTTTCCAGCGGTCTATTTAGAAAAAGTGATTTTTTGGTGTTCTATGGATTCCAAGTTAATTTCTCCATAGGAAGCAAGCCATAACTGATAACATTAGTAAATGTGCACTCTTATATAAAGTTAATCAAAAATAAAAGAAAAGAAAAGGTCCAAATTGATAGGCAAAAGGCAGGTTGACAAAGCCTAAAAGCAGTGATACTTGATATGATACATGACTGATATGGTGAGGGACAGTCGCTTCAAGCGGTGAGCCTCAGGATAGCTCGGTTAGGCGGAAAGCAGCCAACAGTAACAACAATACTAACAACAATATGAAATTATTGTCTTGTCTTCAGTTTCTCCAGTTTTAGATTTATGTGTGCGTGAGAATGACTGGTGCGAAAGCGCTTTGATTTGTCTATGCACAAGATTCAGCGCTATATAAATACCATTATTATCATTATTACGAGTTTTTACTAACATTTTTTAAAGTTATATGTGATTTAACTACCAATGTGAGTTTTTTGTGAGTGAAAGCTTAAAAACAAAGTACTATAACTGAATCCTGAGTGAGAAGATTGACGCTAATGTTTATCATTTATGTCGATCATTATCATGATTTTGACTAAAAGTAAAACCATATTTTTTGCTGCAACTCATCAAAAGCAACAACAAAAGTATGCTTGAGAGAATGGGGAATTAAAAAAAAGTCCACACACAAGAATTCTCATGAAATATCAATGTGAATTGTAAACCTAGTTTTCAATAACATTAAAAAAACAAAAAAAAAAACAACAAAAAAAAAAAAAAAAAAAAGTCCTAAAATATTTTGGAAATATGTACAAGAAAAAACGAAACTTTGTACAGGAATAGGGCTACTGAAAAAAGAAGATGGAAGCTTTGGAGAAAACAATCTTGAAAAAGCAGAAACACTTAATAAATTCTTTGAAAGTGTGCATACTAAAGGGACCTTGACAAATTTACCCGACCTTTGAGAAAGCTCCAGGTTGGGAAACGTTAATATTTGTGACTTGAAGAGTCACTCCACTGGCAGTAGAAAAGAAGCTGCATGCCTTAGACCCCTACAAAGCACAAGGACCAGACAAAATACCCTCAAGAATATTAAAGGAACTGAGCAGAGAGTTAGCTCTTCCTTTGAGTACGATTTATAATAAGTCACTTGAATCTGCTTGCCTACCAAAAGATTGGAAAATGGCTGAGGTAACAGCTATATATAAAAATGGGTCAAAACATGAACCAGGAAACTACAGACCAGTGAGCTTGACTTGTATTGTGTGTAAGATCTTGGAGTCCTTTATCACAATATCAGGGATGCTATTGTATCACACATGACAACAAACAGTCTGTATGCAGACTGTCAGTGTCAACATGGTTTTAGACAGAGAAGATAGTGTACAACACAGCTCCTAGAAGTAATTGATGATCTCACAAAAATAATAGATATGGGTAAACCTGCAGACATAATTTATTTAGACTTTAGAAAAGCATTTGACTCTGTACCACATCAAAGACTTTTATTAAAATTAGCTTCATATGGTATTACTGGAAGCATACTGAACTGGACAAAAAACTTCTTGTTAAAAAGAATACAGGTAGTTAGAATTGGAGAAAAAATGTCAACAAATGAAACTGTTGTTTGTGGTATACCACAAGGTAGCATACTTGCTAACTTGGCCCAGTGCTTTTTACAATATACGTAAATGACCTTCCTGAAAGTATAGAAAGCAAATGCAAAATATTTGCAGATGATACTAAACTTAAGCACAAAATAATACTACACTACAAAAGGACTTATATAACTTACAGGACTAGACTATCTATATAATCTATATTTTAACGTATCAAAGTGTAAAGTAATGCACATGGGAAGGAAAATCCAGAAAACAAATACCATATGATAATAGAAGACACCACACAGACATGAAAAAATGCCAAAGTGAGAAAGACCTTGGCATAATTTTTTATAATAAATAAACTATCATTTGACATACATATATACAGAATATTATTAATAAAGCCAACCAGATGATAGGAATAATTAAGAGAACATTTACTTCTTTTGATAAAGATATATTTCTTAAACTGTATAAAGCATTGGTTAGATCACGAGTGGAATATGGTAATATTGTGTGGCACCCATAGCTATAGAAAGGGACATGCAGCTAGCCAGAGAACAGGGTAGAAAGGGTACAAAGAAGAGCAACTAAGTTATTAAAAGAATGCAAATCTATGAGCTATCAACAGAGACTTATATATTTAAATCTGCATTCATTAAAGTGTAGAAGGCTAAGAGGGGATTTAATAGAAATATACAAAATGTTAAATTGCTATAATGAAGTCAATGTGAATATGTTTAGAATGTCAGATTTTAAGTGTACGAGAAATTCAATGATCAAAATTTGTAAAGAGCACTGTAAATTACGTGTTATAGTAACCAAAGGAAAAAAATCATTAGCTAATAGAATTGCACAAATATGGAATGCACTACCTATCGAAACTAAACTTGCACAAAATACTAATGTGTTCAAAAATCTTGTCATGAACATCAATGTGAAAGAAAAATTTATGGACTTTGACGAGTGAATAACAGTACGTGTAAAAGAAAACATATATGTATCCCACTAATAAAAGGACACCGAAACTGAAGGGGACAAAATAAAGGCCGTGAGGCCTAGGCAGTCAAATGCCAGTCCCTACACTAGTACTACTACTACTGGATGGCAGTCAACACAATGGTCGCCATGTTTCCACATGTGACGAGAACGCAATATTCAAAACGGGGACGCATGCAAACAACAAAATACAATACAAGAACGTTACCTTCTTCTTGGTTATACATGTTGGTTTATGGATCTGCTCCAATTTCTTGTGTAGAAAAAAAAATCTGGGAAACTTGAATATTCCTTCTTTAACAATGCGGGAGGACTTGAATATTCCTTCTTTGTCAATGCGGGAGGTAGAGCTAACCAGCTTGCGTCCGTCTCTGTCGAATCCGAGGCACACACTGAAAACTGCGGATGCGTGCCCAGCTTTTTAACAAAGAAAGGGGCCGTCAGTACTGTGTATTTCCGGTATTTAGTATGAAGTGGGATGAGTTTCTATAGACGAACAAAATGGAACTTTTTATGACAGAATCTCATTACATTGTTCAGGATGGAGAATTTAGTTTGTGGTGTGACCGCTCAAACGGAAAACTGGTGCCCAAAGAAGGTAAATGTTTTGAAGCAAAATAGTTATGCAATTGGTACCCAAAATATCGTCTGCTCCGGAAACCCCACTGTCACTGGTGCGAACCGATTTGATGAATGGCACAGATGTGCAGCCCAATTACTGTCATCCCGACATCATCTCTTCGTGCAAACTTAATTTGTCGGTTTCACCTCGAAGCACGGATAACATGAAATTGTGAACTATTTGGCTTGTTGATAACCAACGATGACTTTTAAAGCGCTTTTAATATTTACATTTAATATTGATTGTATATACATCCATATTCTCTCTCTCTCTCTCTTCAGTGTGTTTCACACAGTCTGCTTTCATCACTGACTGTCAGTCAGTCTGTCTCTCTGAGGAATGTGTGAGAGAGAGAGAGAGAGAGAGAGGGAGAGAATTATTTTATTTTCAAGGATAGATAAGCAGTGGTGTTTTTTTTTTTTCATCCAGTCCTAGAAAGAGAGAGAGAGTACATATGCACATTTGCGTGTAAAGACACATACACTTGCAAAAATGTTTTAGTTGGAAGGAGATTGCATATGTCTATATTCCTGTCAAGTTCAGGGAGCTTATTTTTTGCTTACACACTTACTGTTACACAACATCACACACACACACACACACACACACACGCACAGACACACACACACACAGAAAGGCAAAATAGCTGAGTGCAATGTCCAGATCAGTTCGATTCATGTGGTTGTATGTTTTCATTATCATTATGTTCATGTGATTTCATATGCAGTGTGTGTTTGCAGGCAGCTGTCTTTTGTCAGCACAGAATCCAGTATGCATGGGAGTGGTGTATGGTGTCATTGGAAAGATCAAACTCCACCCAGGTAGTTGTTTGTTCTTCTTGTTGCCAAGGTGGTGGTTGTTATGCAAACTTGTTCATCATGAATGTACAAATTGAAGATTCTTTAGAATCATAATTTTGTTATTTAAAAAAAAAAAGAAAAAAAAAGAAAAAAAAAAGTGTGTGTGTGTGCATGTGTGCGTGTGCATGTATGTGTGACAGACATGGACAGAAGGGGGAAGGGCAGAGACTAACAAGAGTTCAGCATGATCACTCTGTGTGTGTGTGTGTGTGTGTGTGTGTGTGAGAGAGAGAGAGAGAGAGAGAGAGAGAGAGAGATGGTTAAGACAGGATATCTCATAGTATGAGTGGAGCATAATCATTGACAGAGATAGAGAGAGAGTTGGGGGCAGAGGTAGACTTACATGAGTGACTATAATCACTGGCAGAGAGAGAGAGAGAGAGATAAAAACTTACAGGAGTGCAGCATATCCACTGGGGGGGTGGGGGCAGAAATAGAGACTTAAATGCTGCAGAATCACTAATAAAGATAGAAAAAATTGGGGGATGGGGAAGGGGGGGGGATTACTTTGATGCAAACAACCAAAAATTATGAATAAATAGATAAATAGATTGATAATAAATTGATTATATATATATGTGTGTGTGTGCGTGTGTGCGTGTGTGTGTGTGTGTGACAGGGATTGAGACAGATACTCACATGAGTGTATCATATTCACTTGCAGAGAGACAGAGAGGTTCGGAGGGCAGAGATAAACAGGCTCACACGAGTGCAGTTTAAACACTGACTTCTATCACTAATGTTAAATCACAGATAGAGAGGTGGGGAAGCAGAGATAAACACTCACATGAGTGCAGTTTTACCACTGACTTCTATCACTGATGTTAAATCACATAGAGACAGAGACCTGGGGAGGGCAGAGATAAACAGGCTCACATGAGTGCAGTTTAACCACTGACTCCTATCACTGATGTTACTGATAGTGTCTCATTCCCTCAGAGTTTGATTCTAACAAAAGTAAATATATATATATTGTATTTGCTACCTCTTTGTGAAAGTGTTTCTTATTCATATATATAAAATGATGGATCTATGTTTGTAATCCAAACTATTTGTGGAATATCCTGTACAGATTCGGTTTGTTGTTATTTTTTTTATTTATTCTTGTTATTGCTATAGTTAGTATATAAATTAGAATATTGACTTATACTTCAGTAAAGAATTGCAGTTCACACAAAACAATAGTTTTCACTCATCCCAAACAGCGGGTGCTCACAAAACTACCACAATACCAGTATAGTTCAGCAAAAGAAAATGTTCCCAAGCCAGTCTGTCAGTGCATAACACTCACCCCAGTGCACTGCTCAGGCTATGAAACATGAGTGCATTTCACAAGAATGCACATCTGTCATCTTAGCAAAAGCAAAGTGTCTTATGGTATAGAAAAAGAACAAACGGCCCAGACAACATGCAATAATTCATTTCTTACAACAAGAGAAAAAGACTTTATACTAAAATTTCTTAAAGAAAATAAAAGAAACAAAAACAAGTGAACAAAGTACATGTATACAACATTATAGAAACATTCCATAAACTTATCTGTTTTGATTTAGCATATTATAAAACCACAACTCAGTCTGTTTTAATTCTGCTTATGCACCAATGATCTCTTGAAACATTTGCATTGCTTCTCAAGTATTTGTCAGAAAATCCAGATGGGGACTCAGAAAAGTATCAGAAGGACACACACACACACACACACACACACACACACACACACACACATGCATGCATGCACGCAAGCACACACATCTGTATCAGAATATATATTGTAAAAGGGGGGTGTGGGGAATGAAGAGTGGAGGAGGAGGTAGGGCTAGAGTAGTGAAATGGTAGGATTGCAGAAAGAGGACAGGTGCACACTCCACTCTCTCTTTGTGCCACAAGCAGGGTCTTTTTGTTAATTTCATTTTCCCGAACTAAAGCAGTGCACAGCCCTCCTGTTCAACAGATGTCTCTCTCAGTGGAGCCCCAGTCTCTCACTCTGGCCCCCGGCAAGGAGGGCTGTAGCCATGGGGGTGGGGGGGGTAATGCTTTCCCAACTGGTACAAAGCAACAGACCAATGGTCCCAACCACTGTTCTAAAAATAGAATACATCTCAGTGGGTCCCAACACACTCTGGTGTGTATCTACGATTTAGAGGCACAACACCGGATTAGATTGGTTGTAAACACGCCATGTGTGTAAAATGTTGCAGACACCTCTGGTTGGTCACAGGAAAATGACCGATGGCACACACACTGTCCAAATCCCTTCACACATATCAGCATGGAAAGGGTGGAGGGAGGGATGAGGCAGTGGGAGAGGAGGGAGCTGAAGTGGTGTCTGAAAGATTGATAATTGTTCTGGCTAAGCAACAGTGCAGGGAGGTGGGCTTAGCAACCAACAGAGGAGAGGGCTGGGAGTAAAGAAGGGAAAAAGGGAGGCCGACGGCGCGCCAGCAGGCCGCCATCATGCTGGAGGCGGCGGACTGCTTGCCGCGAACGCCTCTCCCTCCCTCTCCGAGTCTCTCTAATTAAGCTAGCAGTTCCATTGTGACTGAACATTACCTTGGTTTTAATGTATACAGACAACTGGATAAGAGAGTGAGGGAGATAGAATTTGATTACTCAGCTGTAAAATGTTGACTGTGACAGGAGGGAGGCGTGCAAAGAGATAAAGAGATAAAGATGATAGCACACACACACACACACACACACATGTTTTTGGCTTAATTTTTTTTTCTTATAGTTTGTTTTGTTGTTGTTTGTTGATGCTTTTTGTGTGAGACCTTCATCCTACTGTGTTTCCCACTTTCTTTTCTCTCTCACACACACTGAAGCTTTTTTGTGTGTGTGTCTTTTGTGGGGCCTCCAACTTCCTGTTTTTCAGACTTTGTTTTTTTTTCTTCCACTCTAGTCTCTACTTTGTTTTTCTGTTGTTTGTTTGTTTGTTGTTTTTTTTAAAATGTTTTTTTCGTTTTCTTTTTTCCCCTTCTTCTTGTTTTTTTAAAACTTTTTTTTTTGTTGGTTTTTGTTGTTGTAAAAGTCTTCTTTCATTCTTCTCATTTACACCCATTCATGCACAGTTGTTTGTCTGCCTGTCTTTCTATTGATGGACAACATTTGTCAACTTGAGTGTACGATTTGCTACATGAACTTTGCCCTAAGACAACTGTTTGTTTTATTATTATTATTATTATTATGTTTATTGTCGTCATTATTGTTGTAGTTATCGTCGTTGTTGTTGTTATTATCATTATGATGATTACTATCACTGATTAATATTATTATTATTATTGTAAGTCGTTATCATTATTATCATGGTCAAGACTAAGAGAGAGACAGGGAGAGAGAGAGAGAGAGAGAGGGGGGGGGGGGGTTGGGCTAGAGAGAGAGGAAGACGTCAAAAATAAAAGATCGTTTGTTTGCTTTCTTTTTTTCTTTCTTTCTTTCTTTTCAGAACAAATTGTGCTCTTTCCCATACCTTTATTGTCGCAGTTTATTTATTAACCATTTTGCTGAAAATGTCTACATTCTTACTACTGTCCAGCACTGGTAGTAGTGGGGTTTACACAGCCAGCCTCTAGCAAAATGGAGAACCGGCTGCCGCGGGCGGCCACTCCTTTCTGTTCAGCACAGTGGCTGGGAGAAGGGAGAGGGTAGGGAGGGGGGGGAGGGTAGGGGTGGGGGAGGTGGAGAGGGTAGGGACTTGTGACAACAGTCTCAAGTGGGGGAGGAGTGGGGAAAGGGGGGGGGGAGAGCAGGGAGGAGGTGGTGAACAACGGGTAGAGTATTGTGGCTTGGGGATGCCACAGCCCATCCACAACCTGACCGACACACTATAACATATCATCTGGCTATGTCCTTCAATCCATTTATCTGTCAGTCTCTCTCTCCACCCCCCCCCCCCCTCCGCCTCCGCTCACCCCCCTTTCTCACTTTAGGTCAGTCAATCAAGCGTGTATGATTTATGATGTGCAACATGTGTTACTTTGCTGAATGTTTGTCACTTAGCATGATATATTGTGTTGCCTATGATTGAACATTTTTATTTGTTTATTTAGACATTGATTTTCAAACACCCTTTCCATAGGGGGCAACATCCTTCAAATGAATGAACCATCCATCCATCCGTCCATCCATCCTTCCATGTCTTACTCTCAGTCTATATATCTCTCTGTATCTATCATCCTATGTATCTATCTATCATATGTATGAAAATATTTATGTCTAAAAATATCTATGTCTCTATGTATGTCTCTGTGTCTCTATCTATCCATCTAATCTGTCTAATCTATCCAGTCTCTATGTCTGTCTGTCTATCTATCTATCTGTTGAGAGAGAAATACATTAACATTTATGCATGTATGTAAACTATTTGTTGAAGTGTGTGTCTCTCTGTCTATATCTCTCTCACTCTGTACCTACGATATACTGAGATCACAACGCTAATGGCTATTGAACCAGCACTGCTGCTTGAAAGAGAAGTCAGCCGGGTAGATGAAGCAGTCTCCTGTATAGATTTTTTTGCCATTGTGAGGATAAAGGCATTGTGTAGATATGTGCCACACAACAAGTACTGCAACTACCAGAAATGGAAACAGTATTTTTAGAATCTGTCAGTATTTTTCAGTGCTTCTTGTTCCCATTGCATGCACAGAAAGCAAACTGCAGTCAGTTATGTGGTGATTTTTTTCTCTCTCTGTTCAGATTGAGCTGTTCTCTCTGTTTAGATTGAGCGCAGGAAGGGAAGAAAGTCATGATAATAATAATAATCCATAGTTTTTCTATGGCGCGATATCCAGCACCAATGCTGCTCAAAGCGCCTTACATCATAGTTGACTTTAAACATGCCTTAAAAAAAAAAAGAAAAAAAAGTCATACATGTGTGCATGATGGTTTTTTTTTTAAAACACAGAATGCATATGTGCAAGGCTCCACACTGTTTTGTCCTGTCAAAATTAATATCACTGACTTATAATAATCATAAATTTCTTCCTTTTTATTCAAAACAACTGCTCTGCTCAAGATGAGCAGACTTTCACCAGTCATAAGCTAAGTTCATAACTTTGCATGTTGGTGCACTCCATCTCCTGACCTGCCCTCTCTCCCCCTGCCACACACATTTTGACATTGTGAAACTCAAAAGATGATTGATTGATTGATTGGTTGGTTTTGTGTGTGTGTATGTGTGTGTGACTTTGACTGTGATATTGTATCCATCATTAAATGGTAGTATGTGTGTATGTATGTATGTATGTATGAATGTGTGTGTGTGTGTGTGTGTGTGTGTGTGTGTGTGTGCGCTGTGTGTGAGATTGATATGTCTTTATCATTGGATAATATGTGATATATCTTTACCGTTTGATAATATGCTGCAAACAGTAACAATTGCACAAGTACTGAAGTAGTGTCTGCAAAAAGAAAAAGAAAACCAAAACATGCATGATCACCTTACTTTATTGTTTTAATAATCCAGCATATTGATCTTCTCTCTCAACTCTGAAGAGTCACTGGGGCGCCACACTCAAGAACTTTTCACCAGACTCTTCCAAGTCTGTCAGTTGAGTGTCTAACCAGGGTTTCTGCAAATGGTTTTTTTTGTCCATTCTGCAATGTTGTCAGTCCATCAGTTTTTTAATTTTATTTAATTTTATTTAATTTTTTCTTTATTCATATATTTTTTTGGTCTCCCCCTCTGTCTCCGTCCCACAACAGTTTCTTGGAGGATTGTTTCAGCAAGGCCACTGGATCTTGTTACGTGGCCATACCAGCGCTAGCTTTCCTTTCTTCACTCATGTCAGCAGATCTTCATATGGTCCAGTGTACTGCTTGATGGTTTGGCATACTTGTACATTGGTGATGTGATCAGTGTATAGGATGTTAAGTATCTTGCGATAACACCTCATTTCCATGGCTTGAATTCTTTCTAAATCCGCCATGAGGGTTTATGTCTTGCATGCATACAGGAAGATGGAATATGCCAGTGCACACATGAGTGAGTTCTGTTGTTTCACAGAGATATCACTGTCCTTCCATACAGACTTTAGTGTGGACAGTGCTGAGGTTGTCTGTGCTATGCTTGAGAGGAATTCTGGTTTGGATCTTTCATTGCTGATGTTGGATCCCAGGCAGGTGAACTGTTGATCAGTTCCTAGTTTCTGTCCCTTGACAAGTCTATCAGCAGTGATGGTGGTGTTCTGGCTGGCCATCAGCTTTTCGGCGCTGATTCCCATGCCATGTCTTGTCGATGTTTCATCCAGTTTTGGTTGTTGTTTGTAACAAACTGGGTGAGTTCTAGCTCACTGCCTGCCAAGCTGTTATGTTGTCTGCAAAGCGAAGGTTAGTAATGGTTCATCCTCCAGTGCTGACTGTGCTGACGTGATCTTCAAGTTCATCAGTCATGATGCTATCCAGGAATATGTTGAACAGCATGGGAAACAGAAGGAAGCCCTGATGGATTTCATCTGAAACAAGGAATCACTCTCACTCTCACCCTGTTTGAATACCACACTGGTCACTTTGGAGTATAGCTGCTGGATGGTGTTGCCTGTGGCCCATAGCGCTTCCTGCCAGACTGTGTCAGTGCCTTATTGAAGTCTAGAAATATGTAGCAGAATTCCCTCTGGTGTTGGAGGATGGTGCTTACTTTACTTTGTTTCTATCTGATCAGGTCTTTTACAATCTTAAACGCTTGTTTTGTGTCGTTGCTGTCATGGTTTTTCTGAATGCCTTGACACTGCTGTTCAGTCCAATTTTCCTTTGCATTCTTCATTTCTTGAGTGATCTTCTTGCTTATGGCAGTGTTTTTCTCCTTTTCTTTCTCAGTTTTCTTTTGTGGTTCTAAGCTCCTTCTGGTGTCATACATTTCTAGGATACGACTTGTGATCCATGGCTTCGATTTCCATCTGCTTACCCCTTGGACCTCGGTTACTGTTTTTGTCATCATTTGGTTGAAACTTGTTTATAAAATGGCAGTTTAAAGAAATAGTTTTAAAGTGGCATATGCCGTGCGCTGAATGTGTGTACAACTTAGAAAATACAGGTTGATGATATTCATGATAGTAAATAGAGGTGGCAGCATTAGATTGGTTCTTAGAACTTTCAAGAATGATTTATGAAAACAAATCAGACTGCACAACAATTTGTTCTGGCCTGGCCTGGCCATTTAGACTGAAAGTCAATTCCACAAGGTGAGTCAAAAACAACAACAAAAGATGGAAAGTCTGTGTAACGTTTAAGTCGAGTTTCTTTCATTGTATCATTGCTGTGACACAGATTCAGACTGGAGGTTGCTGCTGGTGCGACAGAGACAGAAACTGGGGATGATAGCCACGGACTGTATCTACAAGATCAACAAGATTGCTGTTCTGCCTCTCACCACCACAGACCTTGTACAGGATATGGATCTTGAGGCGAGTGCCAATTTTATTTTATTTGTTTGTTTCTTTTAAAAAAATTTTTTTTTTATAGG